>NC_142038.1:7701211-7862253 GCF_982192425.1 Myodes glareolus | reverse complement strand
GGACACGGACACAGACATGGACACACACATGGTAAGCTCGCCTTTGAAGGGACTGAGGATGGATGGGAAGCAGTAATACAGTCCAGTAACTGCCATTACCCATTTGCACGAATCCAATGCACACGCCATTGCTTTTCGTTTACCACAATGACAACAGTGTCAAAGGCAATACAAGGCTCAGGACTCGATACAATATAAGGCAATTTAAGAGATCAGGATGTGATATAAAGCAACACAAGAGACCAGGACTTGGGAGCTTTGGGCCTACAGAGAAGATCTGGAAAACCTACACAAGCACTGGCCAGCAGTGATCATGAGTCACTATTTTGATTCTAGGAAAAGTACTGAAAGGCAAATACACACTCTTCCCAGCCCAAGGAGAGAACACTGTGTGGTTATTTGAAACCCACTCTTTCTACTGTGAACCTGAAGGGACTAGTGAATTATAGAATTTTCTTCTGGTTCTTTCCTCCTGAAAAGCCTGTTGGTAATCAGGGTTCCAAGCAGTCCAGAAGCAAAGGAGTTAAGATGTACAGAAAGGCAGGACCACGGACAGCAGCATGCTCCCTTCTAAGTGTGGGACACTGGTTCCCATCCGTCACCATCTGCTTTCAATCCCTTTAGAATCTACTGATTAGTGGCAGGGATTCTTTGGTTAAAAAAAAAAAAGCCCTACAACATATAGACATATGTTAGTGGATATCCATAAGTCCCAGCGCTGCCAGGAACTCTGGTGGCTGTCACTTTGTCTGTATGCAACAGTTCTGCCTTGTTTCACAGAATGTCCAAAGCAGCTCATCATGTGAGTTTGGTGATTTTTTTTTAAGTCCTACTAACAACCATACAAGGTCACTCTATTTATCATGAGCCGGGATTCTAACGGAGCAAGCATTGGTACAAAGTCCAGGGAGTAGGATCCTGTGGTATGTCACCATGACTGTGGAGTCTGACAACACATTACCATAGGCCAGGGTTCTGTAGAGTGGCTCTAGGAGGCCCAGAAGATCACCGTAGGGTTTCTGCTTTGCAGCGTCCCTTCTGACTGTGGAGATGAAGGGCAAAACAGAGATGTCCATGGTCTGAGGGATGATATAGCTGAGGCCGTAGGTGGAGGGAGTTCAGAGATCCTTTACCTGTGGTCACAGGAGTGCAAACCAGTGACACAGCTGTACACAGACATGAGACATAAATTAAAGATGACAGTGCCCTAAGGTCAGTGGCCGTGAGCACTGTCACCTCCCTTGGGATGAGTGATCAGCAGCAGTGTGAGGTGTAGCTGGGAGAAGCTGCAGAAGGGCATTTGAAATCTTTCTGTACTCTTAGCAGCTGCCTGTGAAGCCATGATTAGTTTGCTTTAAAACTTTAAATCTGGGTTGGAAGATGGCTCAGTCAGTAAAGTACTTGCACAAAGATCTGAATTTGATTCCCAGAACCAGCAAGAATAAATAAATAAATAAATAAAGGAGGGAGAGGGAGGAAGGAAGGGAAAAAGAAAGAAAGAAAGAAAGAAAGGAAGGAAGGAAGGAAGGAAGGAAGGAAGGAAAGAAGGAAGGAAGGAAATGTCAGGTTGGTAATATGTGCTAGTGATTCCACTGCTTGGGAGGCAGAGACAGGCAGATATCTGTGGCTTTTCAGCTACCCAGCTGTCCCAAATCAGTGAGCCTCACATTCAGTGAAAGACCTTGTCTGAAAAAATATAAGGTAGATAGTGATTAAAGAAGTCATTTAAGGCCTCTGCCCTCCATGGTCACAGATAACACACAGGCACACACATGAACACACACACACACATGCATATTGAAAACAAAACAACAGAAAAGCCCTTTAAGCAATAGCAACAAAAGCAAATTTTCTTCTTCTTCTTCTTCTTCTTCTTCTTCTTCTTCTTCTTATTATTATTATTATTATTATTATTATTATTGTTATTATTTAAAATATTTGGAAGCTTCTAAAAGTTGTTCTTTAGCTACCTTTCCATTTCTTCCAATTCTGGTTGGGAAGTCTTCCCTGTAGTAATTTCCTGCTCTCCTATTGCAAGGTCTTGTGATTCTCACCCTTCCAAGCTGTTCACTATATCCCCATAGAACAGGCTGCCTTCTCCCAGGGAAGGGATGTCTTCTTAGCGGGGCATTCAGAAGCCTTCAGAGTCGTCATACAGGATGCCAAGCCTGGATTCTACACTTGCTCCAACTGACAATATCAGCCTTGCTGTGAAGCCAGTTCCTTCTTCATGTTACCTGCCTCTGCCTGGATTCTGCCTGCTGCCTAGGTGTGTGTCTGCCAGGATTTGGGTATTTGGCCGGCTGCTGTCAATGACCCTAGGACAAGTAGTGTAGCGATCAGTTGTTCTCTTACAATGTTACATTTTTAAAATCTTGGCAGAGAAAGTGATGAAACAGCTTTGCAATGTAAACCTATGGCGAGAGTCGCTGTCTTGGAAAAACAATGCAGTTTGATCTAAAGTCCGCATCTGCTTCACAGAAGGAAGGTCACTGTGGGACTTGGGCTACACAAAAGTAAGGACTCTGGAATTGAGTTTGGACACTGACCAGAAGCCCATGGTGGAACTTTTGCAGAATGTAAAGTCAGTGGAGAAAACCAAGGAGCTTACTCTCTCTTTTTCCTTCTAGCAAAAACTACCCACGATTCTGTTCACCCTTGAGGTTTTCCTCAAACAATTCACTGCTCAGAAGTTCTCATTTTTGTCAAGTCCTTACCTTGACCTAAGGAGAAAATGGAACTTCTGATAATTATGGTCTAGAGCCTGGTACAGTCATTCGAGATAAAAATCCTGTGACCAGTTTCATCACATTTCCAATATGATGAAAAACAGTTTTAGGATGACATTTTACAAAACAACCCAAGCATCTATTGGCTCTGTAGTGCTTGCCCCGGAAGCTGAGCTCACTCACAAAACACACCCATCAAGATGCTGCTTCATGAACTATTCTCCAGCAAGGAAATGCCGAGCATACGTCCTATTTAATGTGCTGGGACTGGGCAAAATGTACAATCAGGCACACTAATTATATGCTCACATGAAAAAGTTTCACTGTTAAGGAAAATGTGAATAGCAGATTATAAAATTTTATGAGACTGAGAATATCTGAAGGGCTCCAGTCTGCTCCCAGGGGCTCCAGTGGTCTCTACAACTGAGTTACACACATGGGGGGGGCAACCAGGAGCTGTGTCAAGGACATGGGGTATTCTGTCCACAGAACATCTTGCCCCCTTCTGTACTGATCCTTGGGCTTCTAAATCTTCATCTCCATTCTTGAGGTGCCAACTCCCTCAGGGGTGACTGTCTCTCAGCGTCCTATGCTCTGCCTGGGATACTTAGCGTCTGAAACCCCATTCTAGTCTTCTGCTCAGGGCTACTCCTGGTCTGGCCTTTCTCTCAATTTTTGGGGGGGTGTTGCTAGAACTTTAGTTCTTGTCTCACTGGATTATTTAAGGCCCTGAACCCATTCTCTATAGACTTTAGTTCAGGAGACTGGCTTGTCATGAAACTGCATGATGGCTTGTCATGAAACTGCATGAAGGCTTCCTGGCGAGCATGGTCCAGTCATGAGGAAGGTTGATGATGGCGACACGTTTTGGGCAAGATTAAGAGCCTAGCTCAGCCATTGACAGGACTTTTCCACAGTGTGGGCCTTGTGTTAATGTTCCTGATTCTTGATGCACTCTTGGGAGACTAGTTCGTTCTCTCTCTCTCTCTCTCTCTCTCTCTCTCTCTCTCTCTCTCTCTCTCTCATCCTTGTCACCCTGTCTGCAACTTTAAATGTCCCAAAGAACAAGCAAGTTTATTCTGTTCTGAAAGGGTTTTAATTTGCTCTATCATTTGTCACTTTGTAGTTTATAGTGGGAATTCTTCATGTTTTCCGGCAGTTCACAGACATCTGCAGTCACAGGAAAGGTCTTGGTTTGATGGTGGGTTCATGAAGATACTTGTCATTTTGCAAGGGTTAGGGAACACTCCGTTTTCCCTTGACATCCTCTTGGTGAGCATCTTGTCAAATGTCACCCCAAACTCATGAGCATTGACAGATGGCCAGGCTGCTGCCCACATCTGTTACTTTCTCATTCCTGGGATTCATTGTGTTTAAGATCTACTGGGGTTCACAGGTTCTTTGCACAGATTGTCTTTAGATTTAGGAGTGAATTCAGGAGCATAGCCCACATTTTCTTTTAAATTTTCTTTTGTAGTTACAAAAGCAGTTACACACATACTTAGGTATAGATACAGTTGCACACATGTATTTTCCTGGTGAAACTCAGAAGCAAGGGGATAGATTGTTGTTGGATAGACTCTGCCCTAACCACATGGTTCTAGTATAAGCTGGTTAATACAACTTTAGGGTCTAAAAAGCAAACAGCTTGAAACCAAACTGCATGGTGCATCATATGTACACACAGTTCTCACTCAAAGCCTTTCTTTAAAAAAGCAACACAGATGTACAGACAGGTATGTTCACGCATGCGTGCACACGCACACACACACATTCAGGAAGAGAGAGCAACAGAGAAAGAAGGGGTAGGGAGGGAGGGAGGGAGGGAGGAAAGGAGAGAGAGAGAGAGAGAGAGAGAGAGAGAGAGAGAGAGAGAGAGAGAGAGTTCATTTGTTGTTTTATTGATTGACAGAGTATTTCTATGTAACCCAGCCTGACTCCAAACTGATGATTCTCCTGCCTCAGCTATCTATTGATCTGTCTGTCTATCTATCTATCTATCTATCTATCTATCTATCTATCTATCTATCTATCTATCTATCCTCTATCTATCAAACATCTGTTAATAGTTAAAGCCTCGTTTCCTGAGCATGGAACTCTGCCATCCTCTGTGAATAAAGCAATAGAAACATGCAGCAAGGAAGGTGGAGGGACCAGGATCCAAGGATGACTTTTGAGGCTCAAGAGTGCAGAGAAGATGTTGGGGTGTGGAATGCAGAGGGCCTCACTGTCCTGGTTTGACTGTATGGGGTGTGGGGCACATAGAAGTGTGCTTTCCTGGCCTAAGCACCAGCTCTTCCCAACAGATGAGCTGCATTGGGCAGAGTTTGTCTGTTTTCAAACCATGGATGTTGAAATGCTGATTTTTCTATTAACAACAACAAAAAAATTCAGAAAGAGGGTTTCCAAAGTTCCCACACTAAAAAGATTCAGGAGAAGCAATTTACAAAAAAAAAAAAAAATCTCTTTCACTGCACCAAAGCACTTTTTTTTTTTTTGGTAATTTATACTAAGCCCCTTAGAATGTCATATTGGTCTTTTATTAGTAACCTTGACAATATGATTAGACTCCAAAAAATGTACTTGTTAGTGAATAGCCTTCATTCTCTTAACTTTAAAGAGGCTACTGAGCTATGACCAAAGCGGGCTTTATTTTTAAGACTTTTTGCAACACAAAAGCACAGATGGTAATAAAATATATGTTTAGATCAAGCAATCAATTAAACATATCTGCTAACAGTTAAATACATGTGCCAGTGTTATAGATTTATTTTAACTGACAATTTAATGCCATAATTTGGGCAGAACTCTAACTTCCATTTTCTGAATTAGAGTTGACTTTGAATTATAATTACAGACATGATTTTGTTAAAATATAGAGTAAATGTTTGTCCTCTTAAATGTTATTTCCCTTTATGCTGTGCGGAGTCCCATTTAGATTCCGTTATTGCCGCAAATAGTATAGAGATAAGTTGCTAAAGTTGAAATAATTGAGACAAAGCTTTACTTATTTTTTTTATTAAAAGTAGACAATGAAATCATTAGCTGCATTAATCGAAATGCATTTGGACGGCATTGATTAAGCCTGAGGGGCAAACAGATACCTCCCCCCCAACAGCAGCAGTGATAACAAAAACAGAAAAGAAAAAGCAAAATGCAGAACAAACACGCAAATGGGCAGAAAGACCAGCGCGAGTCCTCCCAACAGTCAACAGCACTAACAGAAATCAAAAGCTGTAACTGTAACCTCCCTGGGAGCTCCGTGGCCAAGTCCCCACTGTCTCTCTGCACCCCTCTGTCCCTTCACTGCCCGTGTGTTATTTAAATGCTGGTGATCTCGCGTGTGGCAGTTTCAATGAGCCACAGCAGACATGTAACGCTTCCTGTTTTAATAGGTGCAAAGTGAGTTATTGTCACCAGGCAGATATGAAAAAAGACGTGGAGAGAGGGCCCTGCCTAATCCCTGTAATGCGGGCGTGTGAGGGTGCTAACATGGTCACCTGAATTATGCATGGCTATTGTGCTCAGATATCATAAATCGGTGCCTGAATACACTCCAAATCATTTTCAGTCCGTGAACATTTATATACAGAGCTCTCGAACACTGAAAAGACAATTAGTCATATTTGTATGCCGGAATTAATTGAGAGTGAGAAGCGGGAGGCAGAACGAGAGAACAAAGAATGCTTTTTGTCAGTTCTTCCGACTGACAGGGATAATTAGATATATGAAATTGAAATTCCTCAGCAGGGGGCTTCTGTTGACAATGAATCTCCTTTTGATTCCATTCTGTTATTCTTTTATGCTGTCATCTGTGGCAATTTGTTATTCAGCTTGAAGCTTAAAAAACCAAAGCATTCCGCTTTTATGAGTAGATGATGTCAGTTTGTACACTGCTGGGAAATAGATATTAAATGTAATCTTTAAACTAAAAAAAAAAGGAAGAAGAAGAAAAGAAAAGAAATAAAATAAAAATCAGTTAAAGAGACAGTATGCTGTTTACCGGGCTGCAGGAAGAAACTTCCCAAGCAGCAGTAGCCAGAACTTGCGGAAGTTCCTCAGGCCCTTTTAATCCACTGCAGCGTGGCCAAGCCTTTCTTCCAGGTGGCTGCGGCTCTGTGCTGGAGCGCATCCGCGGTGACCGTGTGCCACTCTGTGTGAACTGCTAAGGGGACAAGATCACGATCTTGCTGAGACTTTTAGTGTGTCTCTGCCATGGCTTCATAACACCAGAGCGTTTGGCCGTGACCTCAGTCTCTCATTCTCCTCCATCCACATCAGATGCTATAGATGGAGGACGGATTCCCTCAACAGGAGTTGAAAGAAAGCCTTACACCAGCTCCTACGACCCCAGTCTGTGTAGCCGTCTAACCAGCCTCACTGGTAAGCCTGACTGTGGAAAAAAAGACCAAAGCCCGTGAGAGTTGCAGAGCTTGGTACATGTGGTCACTTCAGCGTGCCTCTGTGTAGGTGTGTCGGTGTGATAAGACCATAACTTTTTAGTGACTTTGACAAATTGTTGGTAAGATTTTTCGACAATTGAGTGTTTTCTCCTTTGCTCATAAACAAAAGAGTTGAAATCGTTCTAGAATAAACCCAACATAACACCAGGAGTAGGAACCTTTTTAAGTTCATCCTTACTGCCCTTCCTCATGACAGTCATTGCTGACTTACCTTTTAACCATCTCCCCCGTACACACACACACACACACACACACACACACACACACACACGCACACACGCACACACACGCACACACACACACACCAGCTCTGTTCCAACTTCCAAAGTGCACATATCAGGTATCTGACATCATAGGCACCATATTTGTTATTTGTTCTGGAGGAGGGCGTGAATGGAGGCTCAGGATGGTCCTTGAGCCCATCTTAGGAGCCCTCTGCCCAGCAAGCAATAGCTGAATCCAGTAAATATAGTGTCACGGATTCTCTCTAAATAAGGAGTTAGGAGGTCAGGTGACTGGGTGGTCTCATTCCCAGCAGAATGCTGGGATTCCTGACTCCTGGAGGGGCCTGCACTTGGGGAGACTTCTTTGCAGTTGGGAACTACCATGGTTCCTTCCTGTGCTGAGAGCAGCCTGCTGTCTGCTTCTGCCTAGCTAGTGGAAACACTCGGGCCAGCGTTGATGTGTGTCTCAGCATCCTGGAGGCTGGGGAGGCAGAGACGCTGCGAGGGGATTGCTTTGTCTTTGAGGCAGTGACAGCTCTGGGATGTTTAACATGGGTTGATAATTCAGATACCTGCACCAGTGAGCGGGTGACTCAGAATACAGTCCCGAGAGGGCGGCTAGTTGCCACCTGTAGATGAAAATGTGAGCTTCGTGGACCTGCAGATCTCAGACGCCTGACAAATGAAGCTGGGAGGAATGGAACCTCATTTCCCAATGCTTCCCCATTTTACAGTCATGGTCACAGGAAAAATGTCTGCTGTTCTTTCTGGGCATGTTTTCACATGCACTGTACCCCGTGCCCTTTCCTGATTGTCTCTACTTTCCCTCTCTCTCTCCTTTTGCGGTTTTCCATTTTGCTTGTGGAACCTCTGTCCCTGTGTTTCCATCTCATCCATTAAGGCTCCTCCGAGTTTGGAAGGCTTGTTCCCCCAAAATGAACGTTCCCTAATTAAAATCAGCACCCTGGAGACAGAAGCAAAAGGGGCAACAACACAAAAATCTAATTTTCGTCAAAAACAAAAATCTCATGAGGTGTTGGCCAACACTGCTTTCCAGCTCACCACTGAGCGTGTAAATATATCGTGTGGAAGCCCGCCGAAAGAGGCGACACCGAGCGTTGAGGGCCTTATTTAACTAAGGCGATATTTGACACAAATTTAAGGAAAGAAGGCCAAAGAAAGGAAGGAATGGTCACCTGCTGTCTTACGGAGTAGCAGGATAGAGAACTCAGCAGCTCACAGACCCTCCGGAAGAGTATTCAACAGATTCCAAAACAAATAAAAGCCATATTTTTTTTTAAATAGGACTGAACTACACTAAAGATTGATGTTTCCATTGCAAATCTCCCTCAAGTGCCTGATTACAGCCATTTGGTATTCTTTGCTGTTAGTCCCAGTAGCTGGGAATTCAGAAAAACTGTGGTAGGAGGCCTTGGGATAGTCTTGCTGGGTGTCCACAGTCACTGGGGAGACAAGAGAGGGGGTATTTACCATGAACCACAGGGACACACACTGGAAACTCTTGTCAGGATTTCCAGCTGATGCTCCAGTGGGGATCAAGCTTACCCCACACCTGCAAGGACCTCCTTCAGGGTCTGATCTCCTGTAGAGTATTGCAAGATGCAAGGACTTTCTAGGAAACTGGGGCTTGAGCACAATGTTCCCCCAAGAAAATAGAGACAGACAGTCATCGAAATGTTAGCATTTAGACGAAAAAGCCACCTGCATGGTTGTTAACTGTTAAGCTTGGCATCTGATTAAGTGCTTGGGATACAACACGGTGTTTCTTCAGAATCTGACTTCCCCAGGCAGAATAATTTAATATACTTACCCTACATAGACATTGCTGCATAATTTTATAATAGTATTTTAATGGTGGTAGTATCTATCTAATCTATTTATCCATCATCTCTCCTTGTTCTTCCATTGAGCCATCTGTCTACAATCTATCATCCATGTATCAATAATCTATGCATTTATAAATGTATGTGTCTTTCTCCATCATGTATTATGATGTATTTATTTATTATTTATCTTTGTCTACCTATTATTTTTATTATCTCTCTATTATCTACCAATTTTATCTATCTATCTATCATCTGTCTATCATCAATACAGTATGTATTTCCATCCATTTATCAGATGTTATTAACTTATCATACACACACACACACACACACACACACATAATCACCTATGTATCCAATCTACCTATACCTACATATTTTCCCCCTTTTCCCCTTCCTCCCTGCCATCTACCTTCATTCTCTGGGTTGGCCAGTCTCGTTCTATGTGTTTTGGTGCTGCAGGCATGCACAAACCTAGTCTACAAGAAAAGCCAATAGTGCAGGAAGGCAGTAACTATCAGCCTACAGATGTGGTAAAGACCCAGAGGTTCACAATGCAGATCTCTGGCTTTAGGGTTCTCACTCCTCTTAGCTGCAGTTCTCTATGTGGGAACCAATGACAGTATCATTGCCTCTTGGTCACAGAGGGTAAATGTAATTCACAAAAGACTAAGATGGATTATACCTATTTTAAAGAAAATTACTTACAGTATTTGAAAACAATATACATTTATAATTTGCATCTTAAATGAAAACAAATTCCAGATAGATAAAAATTTAAGTATAAGATGGAATTATGGAATTATTAGAAAAAGCCATGAGAATGTTTTAAGAAATAGTTAAATATATTCTTATGTTGGAAAGATCTTCAAATGCGACATAAATTTCTAAAAATTAAAAAATTCAGCCATAATTTGATCAAAAATTGTATACTGACCCAACAAAAATTATTTATGATTCATGTCATAGCCAAAAGGTTGATCCCTTAAAATGTAAAGAACTCCTACACATGACTCAGAGGGCAAGTAATCAGTGAATTAATAGGAAGAAAATATGAATATGTCACAGAAACGCAGATGAAAGATACACAAATGATATCCAATGTCATTCTTTTTTTAATTGTTTAATCACTTTGTTTATTTTTGTTTTAATGGAGACAGTTTCACATAGCCTAGGTGAGCTTGAACTCACTATACTATAAAGTTTGACTCTGAACTCCTAATTCTCCAGACCCTTAACTCCTAAGTACTGAAATTACAAGTGTGTGCCACCATACTCACGCCAGTTAGGGGTTCAGCTTCATTTTTGATGAAAGACCTTTAGCTAGCTATTATCCTTACTAAGACAGAGAGAGACACGGAAGCGTGCTGACACACTGATGTGGGGGCCGGGTGTTAGAATGGAGTACAAATTGCCTCAGCCTGTTGGGAGACTCTTGGAAGACTTACATAAAAGTCACACACACTCATGCACTCAGTACCACGCCCTCGGAGATGCTTCTTACAGTCACACCCACAAGAGAAGCAATGTTTGCAAAATAAAGATTAGTCAAGGAATGGATGCCTTTCCCTAGGGACCTGGAAAGAGCTCCCTAGTGCCACACCGTGGAACCAAACCCTTTATTGTTTAGGTGCCTTCACAAGGGACACTCCACAGCTCGGCCAAAAGGACAAGGTTGTTACGGTTGCCAGGACATAATCTGTTGAATAATACTAAAGACAGAGGCAAGGTAAGAATGGGAAGAAGGCCTGCCAAGTTATGTAAAAACCATGGAAACCCAAAGAGAAAGAAGCCTTGTGCCCTGGGATGCCTGTAAATTCAGCAAGACCCACTCCCTTCAGCTTTTCCTGAGAAGGAGAAGTCAGGCCATAGGGTCTGAAATCTGCACATTTGTCTCCTGTTTCTTCTGGAAGTGAGTTATCATTTGGTTTTTATTTATTTATGAATGTAAAGAAATATTAATTTTTTTATGTGTGAGTATTTTGCCTGCATGTGTGTGTATATATATATATATATATATATATATATATATATATATATATGTTCACCATGTGTGTGTTTGGTGTTTGTGGAAGTCAGAAGAAGTCGTTGGATTCTTTCGACCTGGAGATGGTTATGAAATGCCACCTGGGTACTGAGAATCAGACCCAAGTCCTCTGGGAGAGCAAGTACTCCTAACTTCTGAGCTACCTTTCTAGTCCTGTGACATCATTTAAGTGGTCAAAGATAGTTTGAAGGGCTGGTGGATACACCACAACAGAGAATGAAGTTCTCAAAAGCCTTTATAGGTGAGGGTGTGTGTGGATACAAAAATCAACCAACCAACCAAACAAACAAAAAACCACAGGACTGTGATCTGTGACAAGCGAGCAAGAGAAACCTGCTGATTTGTTTTAACCAAATAATTAAAAAAAAATCTTACGGCTAAGCCTTCCTCTTGTTCTTCCAAAGAGTTCAATCAATTAACAGAAATGTTTTCTTTCTAAGTGTCTGTTATACTTACCTTCAGGAATAAAATTTTTATATTAACAAAGAAAGTTACATAAACATCACATGTTTTCTATCATTTGTGCATTCTGGATTTTATTTAAACACATAAATTGGATATGTGTATGAGATATGAAGATAGAGTCATGACAGGGCACACTAAAGTGGGGGAGAAGGAGAGCTGGGGATGCATGTGGTCAAAGTACACAATACACTTGAATGAAAATGTCCTTATGATATACACTCTTACATGCAGTGAAGGAAAGCTAATATAATTATATTAAAATAAAAATCTACTTCTCCTCTCCTAATGTTTAATTGTTGCAGAAAATGTGTGCATTGCTTACACTTTAGTGTGCTCTGTGTTCTTCCGACCTCAGAAGCATTGATTACGACACAGGATAGAGATTTGAGGTGATGCACTTCTTCCTGGGGAGGCTTGTCGCTGGGGAGACATTTACAGCTACAGTTTCCCTGGTGTTTTATCCTTTCTGCCTTCTACTGAGGAGGAAGAGGAGCAGGGTACTCAGGTTAGGCAGACATAAGATCCAGGGCTCTTAGGAGAGGTCCTGATTTGAAAGCTCACCTCACCCTATCCCTACAGCTAACTGTGTGCAGCGCCCCTCAGAGGCAAAAGTTTGCAGTTACCGAGGGAACAAGAAGCCCTTGTTTGTGGTGTTTTCTGACCTAGCATCCACAGTTCCTCGCCTTGCCCCATACCTCTGGGAGTGCATTCCTAAGTGGGGTTAGGTCAGCCTGTGTGTGAAGGATTACTTTTCCTGCTTGTCTTCCTGGGGACAGTCACTAGGGCTCCTGCCACTTTCTGTCTAGGTGCTCTTGGCCTCATCTGAGTCCTGACACAAGCTAGAGCTATCTGCAGGGAGGACCATCCATTGAGAATTGCCTCCATAACATTGTCCATATGTCTGTGGAGGCATTTTTTTGATTAATGATTATTGTGAAAGGGCCCAGATCATTGTAAGTAGGGTCATCTCTGGGCATTTGGTCCTAGATGGTATAAGAAAGCAGACCGAGTAAGTAATGGGGAGCAAACCAGTAAACGGCTTCCTCCATGGCCTGTTTCAGTTCCTGCTTCCAGGTTCCTGCCTCGAGTTTCTGCCCTGACTTTGTTCTATGATGGGTTGTGTTCTACAAGGTGAAAACAAAACAAAACAAAAACCCCTTTTCTCCCAAAGTTGTTTTTGGTCAGTGTTTTATCTCAGCAATAGAAATGAAACTCTGATAGAAATCTACCCTAGTGGGATGTTCTTCAGAGGAGGATGGTGTGTGCGGAGCCGACCACATTTATTTTTTGTGGCTTTATTGTGGGCCTGGGATGGGTTACCAGGGAGGCCAGTTGTGCCAGATCTCTAAGGATTCCATAGAACTGGGAACGTCCATTTGGATGGACAGTCAGTCTTGGCTGGACAACCTGGTCCAGGACATATGCTTGTACCTGACAGGAGGGGTAGAAAGTGCCCTTGCGAGATGGTAAGATTAGCCAGGAGAGGCCATACAGGTCTCATTGGTGGGCATCATCACAGAAGGTCCAAGAAGAGATGGAAGGCACCTACTAGTCGCTGTTCCTCTAGATGAGGGTGAGTAAGGCAAGAAGCGTAAAGCCTATCTTTGAGAGGCGGGGACTGACATTGCCTCGTTGTTTCCTCCTGCCTGCGATGGAGTTTCAAGTATGGCTATTGCCCTACCAGCGGGGCTTCATAGACAATGGTATGGTCCTGGCAGTTGTATTGTGTAAACTCTTGGTGCCATCACCCAGGGGCTATACATCCTTATCACAGATGTCACCAGACAGCACAGTACTCTGACGCCGAGACAGATCCCCTGAGATAAAACAAATATCCTGAGAAGAATGTGCTATCTGGTGCATCCTTGTGATCCTTGTGTGTTACGGTTGGAGGCAGGGGGATCACAAGTTGGATGTCTGACTGGGCTATGTAGTGGGACCTTGCCAAAAAAAAAAAAAAAAGTAAAACAAAAACAGCTTGAAAAAAAATCCAAATACTTTATCTGCAGTTTTCAAAGGCAGAAGGCGCCCAGGATTCTAGGTTGAGTGACACACGTCACCTGACAACACACCTTGCTACTACAAAGAGGGCCCAAGCAGGTCATTAAAAATACATGGCCGGGAGAAAGGCACCAATTATGGTTCATATGATAGGAGTGATCAATATAATTAAGAAATGACCTCCACTAAAAAGACTAATGAACAGCGTATGCTAGCCCCGTTGATATTGCATGAGCCAATTAAATATTTAGCAAGCGCTAAGGCACGGGGTGGCGGGAGGGGGGGAGATGCGGCGGGTATGTATACTATACTTCTGCATCTCGGGGAGCTCTGAGACCACACCACAGTCTTGACACAATGCAAGGCAGGTATGGTCAGTGATCCTGAAGTGGTCAGGAAGGATGTGGTGTGATGATTGATAAAGACTTCCCTTGCATTGTTTTCTCCCTGCACCATGTGCTTGGGGAGTAAGGTTCAGGGGAAGCTCGGGGATTATAGTAACAGTTGTTGGGTTAGGGATGTAACTCAGTTGGCTGAGTGTTTGCCTAGAGTGCAGGCTCCACCTCCTGCATGCAAGAAAACTGGGTATGGGGACAACATTCCTGAAAATGGCAGCCCTGAGGAAGTGGGGGCCAGAAGGGTCAGCAAGTCAAGGCCAACACGTTTTAGGCGGGGTACATGAGATCCTGTCTCAGAAGAGTAAGCTGTAAGTTCTTGCAATTCAAGTTCTTACTGGTTCTTGGTTCTCTTTTAGAGTAAACTGCACCACTGGCCTATAGAGGAGGCAGCGGAGAGTCTTTCTCATTTTGAAAATAGAAAACGAAGGGGGAAATTGTTGTTATTCTTTAAGAAGCCCAAAGATGGTTTGTAATGACAGGGAGTGTGGTAGAGCCCATCCTCGTTCGATGGGGCTGTGGGGCTGTCCTACTTCCCTAGTGTTAGAAATCCTTAGGGCAGTCCCTGCCTCACCTTCTCACATATTGTCTCCTTGCTAAGGCACCCACTCAGCTAAGAAAAATGTTTGCTTAGAAATAAAATTCCCTTCAAACCCCCTCTGAGCAGGAGGCTTGGAACACCATGTGTGTGTTCTGAGCGGTGTTATTTGGGGCACTGAAGTTAGCACAGGGATGTTTCTTGTTCCCAGGGACAGCTATGGAAAAGATATTCTATCTTAGAGACTTCTCAGTCAGGCAAAGAAATGATAAATAAATAGAAATAAATAAATAAACCTCAAAAAGTAACTCACAAACATTTTTGTTGTTGTTGCAAATATAAAGTGCGTGAGCTATCGTATCCTGAGGGGATGGAATTAACTTGCACAATGATAATTTATATTTTATGTGAGTTTTATTTTTATACACCTGCTTTTCTTTGCAATTCATGAAAAAACATATTGATATCAAGGCAATTGTGCTGTCACAGAATTCATAATCCTAACTGGGAGCCTTCACATCAATATGACACGTCTCTTTTATGCTAACTCTTGCAATTTAGAAAAAAAATACAGGTTATAAACAGCTAATAAAACTTCCCCATTTGAGAGTCTGATACATTTTCTTGCCATTCGGTGGAGTAGAGTTTTCAATGGCACTGAAGAAATAGCTGCTGTGTGGTGTGTGGAGGAGCAGTGTGCTCGTCCACCTGGAAGGGGGTCGCTGCACAGCTCTCTGTTTGGCTGAACTCAGCCAGCTTCACATTATGACACATTTTGACTGTATTTTGGCCTATAGATATGAGGATAAAGCTTATAAAATTTACCCAGTATTCTAATTGAGATATCCAAATATTTAAAGCACACAGTTGATTGGAATTAGTAGCTGTACAAAGCCAGCTGTGAGCGTTTGGACTTCGTTAGGCAGGTGTCTCCTGTGAACCAGACCCCTGGAGGTATGGAAGCCATGGGAGCCACAACCCACTTGTTGTGGCCTGAGTGTGAAATTTCTCCCATGCTCCCATGCTTTATCATGGATGGTGCTGTTTCGGGGACTGTGGAACCCTTGAGAAGTGGAGTCTGCCTGGAGAAAGTAAATTACTGGGGGTGAGACTGAGACTTGATAGCCTGACCTACTCCATGTTGGCTTTCTGCTTCCTGATTGGGTACACAATGTGACCACCTCTTGCTCCTGCCCCTGCCTGACACTCTGCCTTCCCCTCCACGATGGACCTTTGTCTTGTAAATGGGCTCACATCTGGCACTGCATCACAGAAATGAGGGCAGTCATGAATGCATCAGCAGAACTTGGTTGGAGAAGCTGAACTTGCACCTCCTCTAGGTTCTCACGTCATGAGATACTGTTCTTTGCCCTCTCCATCCCTGTGATGGCATCTTGGTCCATGGGCCAAGGTCCAGCTCACAGGAGGTGGGAGCAGGATGGATTCCTGGCTACCTGCACTGGGGATGCCACGGGGCCGGGGAAGGGATGTTATCCAGATGGGACCGAGCAAGTGCACATATTTACTCATTGTCCACGCATCCCACTGTTAGCTGATTGGACAAGGAGCTCTATGTCCCCACCGTGGAGGGGAAGGCACGGAGGCCACCACTGGGATTCCTGAGGTGACTAAATTGGAGGGAGGCGTCTGTTTCTTTCCTCTTGGCTTTCTGGTCTGGGTGTCCCAACCCTCTGTCCACTTGGTACCACGCGACAATACAGGACAGGTCCAGTCTTGCCAAGCTTGCCATTCTCATGTGAACTGAGTCAGCGTCCAACTCTCTAGAGCTGGCTGACTTTGGGTATGCCACATCCCTCTTCAAGACAGAGCAGGTCCTCCTCCCTGGACAGCCAGAGGGGGCAGGGTGTGAACATCTTAGAGCATCCCTGTGTCAATCATGGCCGTGAGATGGTACTGCTCAATGAGGAAACTGCTTAGAAGATGATCCGGCATTTGAATGGTCATACTTCACAAACGTGGGAACCACTGGCCTGTAAAATCTGGGTCAACCCTCCCGTAACCACAGACACACTCAGAATCTTGCAGAGGGACAAGACTGAAACATTTCTCATAGGGAAGGAAACTTGTGGGGTCTCCTCCCTGGAGATCCTCAAGGACCCATGAGATTCCTGCAGGGGACTGTCCTCA
This sequence comes from Myodes glareolus, assembly GCF_982192425.1. Classification (NCBI taxonomy): domain Eukaryota; kingdom Metazoa; phylum Chordata; class Mammalia; order Rodentia; family Cricetidae; genus Myodes; species Myodes glareolus. The sequence continues at coordinate 7,845,396 of NC_142038.1, read as the reverse complement.
CAGACCTGGGCACTACCTCTAGGAACTGTAATAATTGAACAAGTCCCTTAGGGGTCAGGGGATTTCTTAACAATCTCTGTTTTGGGAGAAGACAATGGACTTCACACAGGTCTGGGTTCGTCCCAGGAACTGGAAACAATAAAAGATGAAGGAAAGGCAGCCTGGACCACACCAGCAGCGATGAAGTGTGCGCAGAGGGAGCTGTTCATCTTACTGTGAGATTCAACTGACTTCTCGGGTGGGATAGCCAGAAGATTCATTGTCGTTCCAATGCTGATGGTGGACCTGCGCCCACAGAGGGCAAGGCTGGTCTTTGACACCCTGAGAGTGTAGAGGGACTGTGGTCTGTCTGAGTGTGACATCCCGTACTCGGAGCCTGTTCCCCACTGACAGAAGACTCTGGATAACACTGCCCATCCTCCCCTCAGCGTTCTTCCATCGGTCACTGAGCTGCCAGCCCCACCTCAGTCACCTCACAGTGAGTGGAAGTTGCTTCTCCATGTGTATGAAGTGGTCCTCTGCTTTCTCCTACCATCCTCCCCAGTAGCGCCCCACCCTCCTCTTCAACCCCGTACACCGCATCTCTTCTCAGCCCTTTGCCTCTGGCTCCCCCATCCTCAGCAGAGTAACTGTATTCCAGTGGATTCTCTGACCTTAGCTAGGCTGTGACCTGCTTTGCTCATCCGATGAGGCGGACGAAGGAGAGGAGAGGTATGAAGATAGCTGAGCCTAAGGGCAGCAGGGCAGGGAGTGGATCACAAGAAAGTGGCTGCTCTCTGGAGTCGGCTAGGCTGTCTCAGGCCACGGCTGAAGGGGAGACAACGGAGCCTTAGCTAGAAACAAATACAGGCCTAGGCCACTCACTTCTCTAATTTATTCTCCAGGAGAGATAACACAAATGTGAACATTCACCACACAACTCATCTTGATGTGTTTGAGTCTAGAGAGTCAAGGACTGTCCCAGCTTCCCGGTTCTTTGTGCAAATGGCTGGGCCCCACAAGCCTGGCACTATAGAACTTGAATGCTGGAGCCTCCGTGCAAGACTCCACACTTTGATGTTCTGGGATGCTCGGTCCTCAACTGGAAACGCTGAGACCCAGAGTGACCGGAGGGTCACAGTGCCCACTCCCTGTCCCCTCTTTAGAGGCATTGGCAGAGGCAGACAGGAACCAACCAACTGCTCTCTCAGGACCACAACTTTTCCCCTTCCCAGGAAAAACTGGTGTTATTATTATATTTTTAATTCCCTAATGTGTGACCCAGCGGCCCGTATCATCTTACAGAAGCTGAATGGAAAGGCTAGGCCTGGGCTGTGCGGTCAGTGTTTTCAATATCCCCCCTGCCAGCCATTACATCACCCAGCTCCGTCTCTAAGAGGATTTTCAGCAGGATTGGCTTCGTTATTAAAATAGTAATTAATTTTTTCCTCTCCACAAAACCCGGGACCTTCAGAGGCAGCCTCGGGAGAGAGGACGATCGCCTTTGAAAGTGGCCTTCCTGGCAGCTGTAATCGGCTCTCCAGCCTGCAGTACACATGTTCCCCCGTAAATGTGATTAAAGAGCCACACAAAAAAACCCCTTGCAGAAAATTAATTCAGTTTCCAGAATAAAAAGTCTGATAAAGTTGTGCGATGGTCCGGTGACAACGCATAATAGAAGGGTAGAGTTTGATCCCCTTGACGGATAAATGAGTGGCCAGAAAGGTCTGGGAGTTCCCAGGGTGAGAACATCTGCCGCAGCCAATTCTCTTCAGCCTGGGGAGGGAGAGTCATTAGCCATATTGGGCCGCAAAGTTTCAGATGCCACCAGGAAGCCACGTTTCTCAGGCTGCGACACCATGTGTCCTCTCAGGCTGTTCTGAGGGCCTGGCGCACTTCAAACTGGGGACAGACATCTCTGGAGGACCTGGAAGCTGCCCCTGTTCCTGCAGTTAGTGATGGCGTATCCTTGGCCCTGGGGGACTGACTTCCCAGGTGGCGTCTGTCACGTGTGCTTATGGTGGCTCCCCACATAGCAGGCAGGACTGGACTGGCGGAATCTCATCCTGTGGTTCAGCAGCCACGTGGTTTCTTGAGTTTGCTAGTGTAGGTTTGGTGTCCTGTTCTAAGAACAGATGTGACCGGATGTCAGCTGGGGCCTGTACTGAGGACTCGGGTAGACACCCGATTCAGGGTCCTGTGCTGATTTTGAATGGAGACTCAGAAATCATTGTCTCCTTTCTTCCTATTGGGAGGGCATGGGAGGGAGAGGAAGCCACACCCTGGAGCCCTTGAGCTGTGTGGTAGGCACTCCTCAATCCACCTGCACCTTGAATTTCAGAATAAAGATATGAGCTCCGTGGGAAAGGTTTCTGTTTTTGCAGGTTTTTTAGTAAAGGAGCTCTTGGTGCATATCTCAAACTTATGGTCTCCTCTGGGTTTAGTGACAATGTTCTGTAAGACAAGGAGAGGCTGGAGTCAGACAGAGAACCCCCATGGAGGTGAAGGCAGAAGTCTGGGTGAGGTAATTGCATGCCAGGAAAAACCTTGCATGGAGGACCTGGAGGAGGCTGGAAGATCCTGTTTGGTACTGTGGACACCTAAAATTTGCACTTCTGGCCCTTGGAGCCATTAGACAGTGGGTTTCTATTATTTTAAGCCCCTTACCTCCAGTTTTGGACCTAGAAAGAAAGTCACCATGACCCACAGACTGAAGTCCAGAGTTCTTCTTGAATCCTTGTGAGATTGTGACAGGAAGCCCCAGACCCCCCAGCATTATCAGTCAAAATCACTAAATGGATGCAGTCTAGAACCCCAGCATTCTCAGTCAAATGGAGGCAGTCTAGAACCCTAGCATTCTCAGTCAAATGGGTGCAGTCTAGAACCCCAGCATTCTCAGTCAAATGGAGGCAGTCTAGAACCCCAGCATTCTCAGTCAAATGGAGGCAGTCTAGACATCTCCCTGCCTTTCTTTGAGTGAGTGTAAAGAACCACACTCCCATCAAGTATATGCTTAAGTTGCTATTGAACATTGGAACACATCGAGAAAGAAATGCAATTCTGAACACGTCTTTTGGTACTTAAGGTGTTTAACATTTCCTGTTTAATATAGAAATTTGCAACTTTTCCAGACAGGCTTGCATTAGAGGAGGAAACCCATGAAGCCACAAACCAGAATGGCTTTACTCAAGGCTCACTTCCCAAGGTCAGAGGTAGAAACAGCTTTGCCAGATAGTCTTACTATTTTAGAGGCGGTAAGGAGACGCGGGGTAAAGTGCACCTTAACTGCAGCGGTTTTTGTACGGAAATAATAATTGCTAATAGAATTGAGTAAGAGGATGCTCTTCCACCGTAAGTTCAGTCCCTGCAACCTCACATGTTTAAACACAATGATTACTGACAATCATCCACTTGAAATCCCTCCAGGTTTTTGTGTTAGCGTGGGAATGAACGAGAAATAAAAACGGGATTTCCATTTCTGCTCTTTTTCCATCACTCGCCTTACATCTGGACGGAATCTCTCAAGAGATGGGAGGGGCAGTAGCCTTCCTGTTTCATAGTTGGTTTAATGCATTGATTGGCCTGCAGAGAACATCTGTGGGGCTGCATGTGCGGATCCAGGACCCCACCTGTGCGAACATCGTGGCGAATCGGCGTGCCTTCTTTTCTAGAGTATGCCCCAGCACTTGAAGTCTCCGTGGCCCAACTGAAGTCATTTGCCTGTGTGGAGCAGCCTTGGGAAAGATGTGGCATGAGGTAACTCTGTGGACTTGGGGATTCACAGTGATATGTCACACTCTGTAAGTCTCTTCTTAGAGGCGCGTGCTGCCTTGCAGCAGCCAGGAGAGTCATATGACTGCACCCCTCCCCCAGATCTTTAGTGTCATTGTGAAGTGACTGTGCCTCCCCCTGGTCACATTGAGCCTTGTGTAGCTATCCAGAGTGGTGCCTGGAACCCTGCAAATTCTTGCTCACGGTATCTGTTACTTTGGGTTACTGTTATGGCTCCCTCACAACTATGCTTGTCTACCAGATTTCACTCCGAGACCCCTAAGTCTCCCTCGCTGGGAGACACACACAGATGCAGAGTTGAGTCTGTTGCTCCATATAACACTACAGGCATGAAGTTACTGACTTTGTTCTATAGTTGTCAGGGAGCAGTGTCCCTTTAAGGTCCCCCCCCCACAGCAGCCCCATTCAGGGTCTGCAGGTATGGGCTAAAGGTTCAATTACATGTGGAGGAGAGATGAAAGGGCAGGAAATGGCTGTCGTGGCCCCGGAGCTAATATCTGCAGAAAAGGAGAGCACCAGAAAATGAAGTGCTAATTAATGTCCCTTCCCAGCTCTGATGCAGGGACCATATCAGGGTGCAGGCAAACCCTTTCCTGTGGCCGAGGGACTTGGCGCACCAGGGGCCAGGCAGGATAGCCCCTTATTTTAAGATCCATACATCTGGCCAGCGGAGGCATTCATGGATCCTATATCTCAGGTTTGTTTCTCTCTTGGGGGTTCCTCAGCCTTCTCTTGACTCGAGGGCAGCCTTTCACCCTACCCGAGGGCCCTTCCAGAGCACGGTTCAGTTCTCCCCAGGCTTCCAGATGGAAGTACTCTACTATGAGTTTTCAGAGTTCTTCATGGGGGCTATGCATGTACCAGGGCAGCTTTCTATAGAAAAAGAATCCTTGATTATAAACTTTCAATGGCTCCTGGACTTTTACATAAAAGACAAGAAATGGTTATATTAATTTATTTTATTTTATTAAAAAAGTTTAAGCTGGATGGTGGTGGTGCACACCTCTAATCCCAGCACTCAGGAGGCAGAGGCAGAGGCGGGTGGATCTGAGTTCAAAGCCAGCCTGGTCTGCAGAACAAGATTAAGGACAGCCAGGGCTACAAAGTGAAACTCTGTCTTGGGGAAAAAAAAAAACAACAAAAGATTATTTGTGTATGTGTACGTGTATATGCATGAGTGTGTATGTGCACGAGTGTGTGTGCATGTGTGTGTGTGTGTGTGTGCGCGTGCGTATGCGTGCATGCATCTGTACATGAGTGTATGGACATATGTGTGCATGTGTATGAGTGTGCGTATATGTGTGCATGTGTGTGTATGTGCATGAGTATGTGTCTTCTATTCCACATGCATACAGGTGCTCACAGACCCGGAAGAGGATGTTAAATCTCCTGAGCTGAGCTTAGAGGAAGTTCTGAGATTTGCGAGATGTCTGCCATGAGTGCTGGGAACACTTTGGGTCCCCTGAGTCACGGCTCCTCCTCCAGTGCACATTTAAAGATAAAAATACAAGCAGTGCTGCCATTACCTGTTCTTATTATTTTATATGGTGTTGCTGTAGTGTCGCTGGGGTAGACTTAAGACAATGGATGAAGGTAGAGCTTAATCCTTTGCTTTTATATAACACATTCTGCATTTTCGAGATCCAATGACCACGAGTCAATGCATTCAAATTGCAGCAGCAGGTGGAAATGAGATACAATATGTGAAAAACGTAGGTTTCTCCTCTAATCTCAGATTTGCTGTTCACTGCGGGGGCATTCCTGTAACCCTGTGAGAATGGGCACCTGACAGTTTGGGTCGTGAGACTCTTGAATCCAGCTGCAGACCAGGCCACAGAGGACCTTGTGACGTCGTGTCAGGTTGGGGCGCTTGGAAGAGTGGCCATTTGAAGTGGACAGTGTACTGCCGGTTTCGTCGTTTTAGTGTTGAATCCTCACGCTGTTGATTGAGACTATGCCCCCAGCTCAGAGAAAGCCCCGCTTCTGTGATCTTGCAATTGGTACCACGTCTGACTTAAATGTGTTGCCGAGGAACAAAGGAAAGCCTCCATTAGCCAGGGAATGTCACGGTAATTATTTCTGGTGTGAGCATCTGAGAATCACATCTTAAGGTAGACTTTTTGGGAGGCGCTGATGAGTGAATGCCAGAAGTAATAATCTGACATCAAGCCTTTGTGATCTGACCAGATGAATGTCTAAGAGGAGAATTTATGGCGAATTCAGATTGTGTGCTCCTTCATGAATGCATTCCTTTTCGAATGTAAATGACAGAAAAATTATTCATTTATACCTATAATCAAACTACAAGTTTAACAGATAATGAAAACTCACACAAAAACTATTAAAATGACACTAGAAATATGGCTTCAATCAACAAAAGGCAAGACATTCAAAGTGAGTCTTGAGAACTTTAACAAAAACGCCTTTATTATGTTGGATCGGGACTCTGGGACGGCACGAGTGGTTTAATGGGCTACAGATACTCTTGATAGAAATTCATGCCTTGGGAAAGCATTTTTTATGTAGGTTTTTTCCCTTTCATGATCTGAGTATTACAGAGGGCGTAATGGAATAATTGAAGAGAGAAGTCTCGAATCAGAGGCTGCAAGAGTAAATAGTCTAAGAATTCCACAGGGGTGGGAGGGTGGCTGCTCCCAGGAGTTTGGCTGGTGGGGGAGAAAACTGAGCCACTTCTGAGTTCCACACTCTCCACTTGAACTTTGAATTTGCATTTTGATTTTTCAATCTTTGTTTTTTCACATGAAACATTCCTGTGGGCCATGTCCGCCTCCTGCTGTTCCCTTTGTATTTGGTGGCCTTATGTGGCCCTGAAGCAAAAGAGGAAAGCCGACCAGATACATTTAACAATGAAGACAAACCTCAACCCAGGAAATCAGTGCCCGTGGAGCTCCACTCCTGCACCTTACAGCTTGAACATCTTTGTTTTCCCTCTGCTTTTAGTTTGAAGACTTTATCTATCCAAAGCCAGTGTTTGCCTTTCCTTGTTTCTTAGGAACAGTTGAGAATTGATTGTTCTAATTGTTCTTTGACGTGAACACTGTTTTTTTCTGTTTCAATCATAACAGAGGACTTTGATTTTCCCATATCTGTTTTTTTCTTGATGAATGATTCTGATTCCTTCACTAATAAAGAGTTCAACAGTGGATTTTGATGACCTGTACCTCTCTGCTGTGTGCCCATCAACCTCCAGACCTCCTGTGCAATCCCTTCCCCTCAGGGCTCTCTCCACATAAGTACATGCCTATGTCTTGCCGTCAACCTTTCCTCAGAATCGTACCCACACGCTCTACCTCTGTACTTAGACAGGACGTGGCTCTACCTCGAGACTCCTCTGGTCTCTACCACCTGTCTTTCTTCACCCCCTCTGCTGCTGCCAAAGACTTAGTTAGGGTTTCTATTGCTATAAGGAGGCACCATGACCATGGCAACTCTTATAAAGGAAAACATTGCATTGAGGATGGCTTACAGTTCCGAGGTTTAGTCCATTATTGTAATGGCAGGAAGCATGACAGCATGCAAGCAGACATGGTGCTGGAGAAGGAGTTGAGAGTTCTACATCTGGATCTGCAGGCAGCAGGAAGAGAGAGTGCCTCTGGGCCTGGCTTGAGCTTCTGAAACCTCAAAGCCCACCCCCTCAGTAACACACTTCCTCTAACAATGCCACACTTCCAATAATACCATCCGCTATGAGTATATGAAGGCCATTTTCATTCAGAGCACCATACTTAATCATTCCCTTTTCAGTTTGTTCCCAGAGTTTTCCCAACTGTTGTCTGCATGGGGCCTTAGGGGCTTTTCAGAATCAGGAACAGGGACAAACTCACACCCCAGGGCTTCATGGCTTGGAGACATCTTTAGCTGCGTGAGCCTGCTTTTTGTTCAGAGGTGAAAGATTAACATTGGCAGTTGCTCTAGGCAAAGCTCTCCTCTCCCAAAATCACAGGAGGAGGCGCTGAGAGACAACAGTGAGGACAGCCATTGTGGAATTCCTAAGCCATCAGAAAAAAACTTACTGGCTTCACAGAGCCCCTCAGGGCCACCAGCCCCCTCCAGTCTTGCACTCTTGCGTGTTCAATGGCTTCTTCTTAGTTGATCATGTCATTTCTTTCTTCCCTTTGCCCTGTCTTGCCCACTCCCGTTGCCAGTTGAGTAGCCAGAATCAGGTAGTGTCACCTCCACACTCTCTCTAGAGGCCAGGTATTAGTTTTCGGGCCAGAAGGGCCCATTCAGTGTAATATATTTGAGATGACAGTATTTGGGTTCTGCAAACTGGTTTGGCTTTGTCCCGACCTGTGCAATGGGCCAGCTGGTCAGGACTCCATCTTTCTTTCCTCTTGCTTCCAACTAGGGCATCATATGGCTTCTAGTGTCTTCCCTGAACACCAAAGTGAAGGTATCCCATGAGCCCAGCATGCCCTGGGCTACACTGAAGATCTGGCTGCTGGTTACCAACCTGTATGAAGCCTAGAGTCTGCGACCTTCTCTGTCCTGGGGATTGACTAAAGCTCTACAGAGTGACCCCAGGATCTCCAGGGAAAAGATTGACTTCTATTTTGCATGTTCCAATTGCCCTATTATCTACAGTACAGATCCAAACTGAATTTTTATGTGTGTATCATGTGGGTGCATGTGAAGGACAAGAGTAAACCTCATGTGTCATTCTTTGGTGTTGCCTACCCGTCTTAGAGAGCTGATCTCCCACTGACTTGGAACTAGCCAAGCAGGGTAAGCCAGCTGGTCTCTGAACCCCATGGATCTGTCTGTGTCCTAAGATTACAAGTTTATACCACAATCTGTGCACTCCCCCCAAAATGAGTTCTGGGGAGTCAAACTCAGGTCCCCATACTAGAAAGGCAGTCACTTTACCAAAAAAGCTAGCTTCCTAGCTCTAAATTTTGAAAAATTTATTAAATAAGATCAGAGAATTGAGAAGAGATAGGCAGATCCCTAAAGGGCCCTGGCTGGTTGAATTGGCATTCTTCAGGTTCACTGAGAGACTGTCCCCAAAACTAAGGTGAAAAATAGCTGAGAAAGACACTTTGGCCTCCGTGTCCACGTGCACACTTACAGCCGTGGCCAGTGCAGGGCAAACCATGCTCACCCTGTGTCCACGGAGTCAGGCATTGCTCCTGCTTTATGATCCTTGACTTCGTGATGCCCTGTGATACTCTGTGTCACCTGCTACTGCTCAGTGCACTCTCTCGTCTATGACCTTATTCTCACGTCTCCTTTAGTTCAGCAGCTATAAGTCCTCCATGAATAAGCTGCCCTCTCATGGTTCCCCCAGTCTCAGGGTCAGCAGGGAGGGTAGACAGTGACTCTTAAGGTGATCGCGATGTCTGCTCTCAGACAGTGAGCGAGAAAGCATGGCTGGTTCAATGAGGATCTCTTAGAAAGCTGTGCAGCCAGCAGCCCTTCACTACCAAGGAGACATTGGAACCCAGGTCCCCTGCAAAGGCCGCCTCAGAAGGCCTCATCTTCCACAGCCCTGTTCTTCTCGCTTGCTGGATGCTTTACTTCTGTAGTGGTTTCTTTTGATGCTGTGTACTCTGTAATCTCACATCCTCTCTCAGGCTCTCCTAAATCTGTCCTAAAACACAGATTAAAAAAAAAGTCAATCTTAAAATTTTTCTAAAATGTTAGTTAATTCTAGGATGTTAAGTTTTAACCAAAGAAAGAGTAATCTGGAGGAGGCTAATTCTCCTGAATTTAATTTGGATAAATGTAGACATTTACTCTCCAAAATATTACAACTATATTTCACAAAAGTGGGTGACAGAACACCATATATATATATATATATATATATATTTACATATACATATATATATATATATTCAAAGTACATTTGCAAATTGTTTGTCTTATTTGATCATTATAAAGAAGAGAAATTGAACAATGCAGGTGGAAAAGCTGAAGACTTCTTTTATCTTAACCTTCTCTATCGACAAAGGTATTTATTCACAAACACACTCTCTTTCTATTTCAAGCCACCTCTTTCTATTTTAACATTTCTCTGCATTCAAAAGTATTCTTCTGTAGCTATCCGTGTGAAATGTATCATAGACAATAGTTGTACTGATGTGTAAATACCTCTATGTCACAGAAAAACTGCTTAGGGGACTGAAGAGGTGGCTCATTGGTTAAGAGTCCTACCTGCTCTTCCAGAGGACCCAATCTCAATTTTCAGCACCCACAAAGAAGCTCAGAGCCATCAGCAACTCCAGCTTAGGAGATTTGGCACTCTCTTTGGGTCTTCATGGGTACCTGGTATACACATGATGCCTAGACATGCATACAAGCAAAGCACCTATACCCAATAAAGATAATAAAAATGATATTTCTTGGGCAGGAAGGGTTCATGTTAGAACTACCCCAAACATATTTGCTTGATTTACCTACATACAATACACTCATTTTTAGCCATTTCTACATACTACAGGGTAATTTTTCAGAGTTAGCTGGCAGCTATCTTAAACTTTCATTTGCTAAAGATTCACAAATGGAAAAATTCATTTGTGACTTGGGACTTTAGAAGTGAAATCCATTTGTCAGTCAGCATCTTCTCTGCTCAGCACATTTCTTACTTGTTCCCCTTCCACAAACATCTCCAGAAACAGACCAGTTTAGGAGAGGATTTGGCAAAGACCTAGTGTAGATGAATGTTTCTGTCCTGCTTAGTCCCACAGCCTTTCCATTCCAAAGAAACACACAGAGGCTTATAAACTGTTTGGCCTATTAGCTCAGGTTTATTATTAACTAGCTCTTACAACTTAAATTAACCCTTAATTCTTATCTATGTTTAGCCATGTTGGTCCTTTTCTCAGTAAGGCATTCTCAACTTGTTTCCTCTGCATCTAGCCGGTGACTGCATCTCTGCCATTCCTCTTCCCAGATATCTCCTAGTCTGGTCACCCCATCTATACTTTCTGCCTGGCTACTGGCCAATTTGTGCTTTATTAAACCAATATGAATGACAAATCTTTACAGTGTCCAGGAGCATTGTCCTATAACAACCTAGTTTATGGAAAGCTTACAGCACAGGAAGGAGAGATAGGAACCAATCGAGCTAGGAATAACCTATGGTTTTTACTTCCTTTCCCTCCACAGGGAGGCTTTAATGAAGGTGTGATGTGCATGTATGTGTGATGTGCATGTGTGTGTATGTGTTTGTGTGATGTGTCTGTGTGTGATGTGTGTGTGGTATGTAGTGTATAATTATTGTATGTATGTGTGTGATGTGCATGTGTGTGTGATGTGCATGTGTGTGTATGTGTTTGTGTGATGTGTCTGTGTGTGCTGTGTGTGTGGTATGTAGTGTATAATTAGTGTATGTATGTGTGTGATGTGCATGTGTGTGATGTGCATGTGTGTGTGATGTGCATGTGTGTGTTTGTGTAATGTATGTTTGTGTGATGTGTGTGTGGTGCATGCGTGTGTTTTTGTGTGTTTGTGGTGTAGTGCTAGAGGTTAATTCCAAACTCTTAAACAAACTAGGCAAGTATTCACTAATTTACACCCTCAGCACTGTGTAAAGCTTAATTTTAATTTTATTGCTTCAAGGGACCACATTGACAATTACCTATGCAACCTAGGTTAGTGTGAGTGTGCTCTAATAATGCTCACACACAAAGATGACTTTCTTTTTTCATTTAGAAGAAATGCCTGTCATTAAGCATAAAAGGCAATCTGACAAACATAAAACAACAAAGACAGACCCTTGAAAGAAGAGTCCAGTTTGTCTCCTGGGCTCTCCCCATCTGTTTTGGCTGAGGATCGGATGGAACAGATCTGTTACTGATATGAAATACTGGGAAACAGAGGAAAGGACCCAAGTAGGTGTGGCTCAGAAGATAACAGACCTTCCAAGGCACATGGTTGGCTACCAAGGGATAGATTGCCGCTGTGATGGGGAAGGAGGGTGTTTAGGATACTCTGGGCATGATGGAATGGATGGTAGACTTGGCAGCATGCAGGACTTGACCTGAACAGCAGGAATCACCCCTGAGGGCAGGAGGAAGATAAAGGCAAGGACTTATGATAAAAGAAGTCAGGGAGAATCTGGGGGCTCAGGAGTCAGCTTTCCATCCATCTCAAGTCTGCACAATTATTTGTTTTTAAGCTTTAGGCACAAAACCATTAGACAAAGAAATTATAAATATTAACTTGAATTACGATCAAGTTTCTTCACGGTCTCTGTAGAACTCTAGAGATAAACATAGTCTACAGTAGAAAGGCCAAATTGCTGGGAGAACGTAGCACACTGGTCTATCTCAGAGGCCCTGTTTCAGTTCTGCAGAGGGAGAATCCCAGAGATGTGACTAGAGACTCATTGCTGGAGCTGTGACAATTTTAACATTGTCCTGCCACACACTCTGAGGCTGGGAGGAGAAGGACCTCTGTAGGTGGGCCCCTACCAGGGGGAGAGCCCCGTGGGAAGGCAGCAGATGCCTCAGGGCAGCAGCTCCACCCCCTGGCCAGCTACAGTCCAGCACACATGCCCACCCCTGAAGTACTGTTGTCCTAATGTTGATGGGTTGGTAGCTGTCCAGTCTGCTCCTGAAGGCATGCACGGTGGTCACAAAGAGCAGACAAAGCTACCCCTGCAGAACTGATGAAGAGCTAGCGCTCAGGCCCAGGTCCAAAGGCAGTTTGATGATCTGTTGGTGGTACAGGACTGAAGGAAGGAGGCACCCCTGAGATCATTCAGGGAACTTGGTCTTGGGGAGTCATCTGAGACACCCTGATCATACTCATATCTGTAGGCAAACTGTAGCACTAACTCTGAGTAGTAACCATGGTAGGCACTGTATTTTTCAATGCCCTCAGAACATGCCCTAGACGGGCAGTGACAGTGTCAAGTCTTGTAGCTTGTCATTCTGAACATGGGTGACAAGTGACATGGTAGACTAGAAACCAAAGCAATACAGGCTGTGCTCCAACTGGGAGAGCACAGAGTCTGAGATGCTACAGGGCCACTTCTGCCCTGGCCTGCACATGGCCTGGGTGGGACTGAAGGTGTCCCGAAGGTGACCTATGGGGTTTTGCTATGCTATATCAGAGCACCATATTTGAGAGAGAGCTACCTTCTCCACTTCCTGCTGGTGTAGGTGGGCCCTCAGCCCCTCTTTCACATCCTCATCCACTCCACCTTTGGCAAGAAGTTGGTATTTTTGCATGTATTCAGCTCCTGGGGAAGAAGGTTCCATGTGTATAAATTGTTAACTAGGATTGTTATCACTATTTTGTGTTGCATGCAGATTAGTCATCGGAACTATGTTCTCCTTCACGGTGGGAGGAAACTGGATAAAACAACACAGCTTCTCTCATGAATTATGGAAGGGCTGAGTAGGTGCCATTGACACACAAGATGCAAGTTGAGCATTCGTGGGGAAAAATGATAAACCAGTCAGTGTTAACCAGACCATCAGAGGTAAGAACCTCCCAGAACATTGTCCTGTAAGGATGAACTACCACCCTACACTGTTATATCCTTATCTGACATCAGAGAATGAGGACCCGGCTCTGGGCCAAGGACCCATCTATCAGCCTGCATTTACGTGCCGGCCTTTGAATCCATTACCAGCCTATCGTCTCCTGTCGCCCATTGTCTCTGTGTTGTCCCCTTCCAACATAGAAATAACATTAAAAAAGACAGCACCATTGAAGTATAAGGACACTAATAAGCGATACGTATCTAAAGATATAATTTGCTAAGTTAGTTATGCAAATGCCTGAGAAGCCAGGGCCACAATATAATAAGTGGGCCTAGTCATTTTCTCTAAAACATCCCTTATAATTCCTTCCTTTCCTTCTGTCTGTAGAACACTGCTAATCCAACTGTGCACAAACCTTTGTGTGGACAGACTGATTTATTTCTCTTGAGGACAAAGCACATGTAACCTGAGGCTGGAAGGCCCCGCTGCTGGATCACTCAGAGACTTTGCAGGGATACCACGTGAACTGAGGCTTGTTCTCATTGTCTCTGGTTCCATTGTTCAAATAGGTGAAGGGCTGGCCAGGCCACAGTGGGCTATCTGCCACACCTCAGCCACTGCCAGTGTGACAGATGTTCCAGACAGAGGTATTACCTATTCTCACTGTCCCCTGAGCTATGGATTGAGCTATGAATTGTTGAGAGAGGTTTCTCTACTGCCCAGTCCACAGCTGTTCAGCCCCAAAGAAACACAGAGAGGTCTACATTAATCATAAACTGGTTGGTCTGTTAGCTCAGGCTTCTTATTAACTCTTATGTTCTGCATCTTGACCCATAATTCTTTTCTTTGTTAGCCACGTGACTTGGTACCTGTTATCAGTGAGGTATTTTCATCTTGCTTCTTCTGTGTCTGGGTTACAACTACAGACTGAGACTTTCCTCTTTCCAGAATTCTCCTGTTCTGGTCACCCCACTTCAAAATTTCCTGCTTAGCTACTGGCCAATCAGCATTTTATTAAACCAATACAAATGGCAAATCTTTACAGGGCATAAGACCATTGTCCCACAGCAATGGATAATGGGCCAGAGTGTTGGGATGATGGCCTCAGGAGGCTTTTTGTGGAGGCTCCCTGAGGAGAATGCAGGTTCTTGAGGCTATTCCACAGCAGAAGCTGAACTCAAATTGTCAAGTGCTGAAGTGGGAGTTTCAGCCCAGGCTGGGCCACTGAAGTGACAAGTTCAGGCATTCTCTGCAAAGGTCAGAGTCAGGGTACAAACACAGACTGGGCTCTTCTTGACTGTAAACAGTCCCTGCACTGGGACTGATGGCCCACTCAGGCTCCCTACAGAGCATCTCCTTGTTTTGACACCCCAGCTCAGGTTTATGGTCACTACCCTGCTTAGTCCCCACCCTTCAGAGGAGCAGGGAGAGACACCTGGTCTCAGTGGGGCAAAGTTGTGGAATGGGAAGGGATCCAGCAATCAGATGCTAACAGCTGACATTCCAACTCGGCAGGCTTTCAAACCTGGGGGTTCTCTTGGCTGCTTACCTTACCTACATTAAAAAAAAAAAACACAAAACAATCCACTGCCAAAAAATACTCTAAAGTTACAGAGAAATCTGAAGTTTAGTTCTCTAGACTATAAAACACAAACTCAAAATAACTAGAAAAGACATAACATTAATCCCTATATTTGACCTTAAAGGGACAAAACATTAGAATTTGAAAGAAGAGCTAAACAATACCAACTAATGTCTTGTTCAGTAACCCATAGG
Organism: Myodes glareolus; assembly: GCF_982192425.1. Classification (NCBI taxonomy): domain Eukaryota; kingdom Metazoa; phylum Chordata; class Mammalia; order Rodentia; family Cricetidae; genus Myodes; species Myodes glareolus. The sequence goes on along the minus strand of NC_142038.1, from coordinate 7,830,391 downwards.
ATGTAACACATGCATCACAGTCTATGAGGACATGTGTTGTCTTCTGTGGGGTTTCCTCGTCTTGTTTTAGGATGCAGCTTTGATAGTCCAGAGCTTATTAGCATTTCTGTTTATTGTGATCTATGTCACCAACCAGGTTTATAGTGGTCTCCCTATTATCTTCCTGGTGCCATGAACACATCTGCATTTCTGTCAAGTTCTTCACTAGACAGCTGTGTTGGGGACTGGGATGGCACAGACAGTATCTGGTCAGAAAACAGGATCATGGGGCTGTGGACTCAGCATGAGAAAAAACTAAACTTGGGGTAGACTCTTTTACTCTGATGCACTGTCTTTATTTAAACAATATGTGCCCATGATTTTACTTTCTACCACGTTCATTAAACACCTGTTGTTTATGTGCCCTTTTGTCCTGTCCCCAGCCTCAGCCTCAGTGAGGGCATGAGAGGGAGGCCAGCATATATGGGTTTCTAGTGGTTTCAGGTCTGTCAAATTGACCCTGTGAGCCCTATACATGCCAAAGTCTCCCACAGGCTCATTAGCTTAAACTTGGGGTCTTTCGGTGCTATTTTGGGAGGTTGGGTTGGGTTTTGAGATCACTGACTGTTCTCTTTCAGGGTCCACTCCTGCTTCCTGTCCCACCAAGACGTGGAGCAGTGTGTATGTGTGTGTGTGGGGGGGGGGGGGGTGCCAGTTCCACTGGGAAGCTGTACATCTGGCAAGGTGAATTGTATTTCTGAAAACCGCTGTCCCAAACAAACTCTTCTGCCTTTAAGATGTATAAGCCAGGCATTCTATCACCGTAATAAGAATGCAATACAGCATGCCTTGGTTTTAAGGCACATGGGACTCAAACTGTCTCATTGACAGCATTGAGGTCTGTGCAGAAAAAGTAATTTTGGTCGAGCGTTTTTCTGAAGAGCAGAGAGGTGCTAGGCACAGAACACTGAAGGAAGAGAAACATATCCAGGGAGTACATGAGCCAGACAACGTACAATCACTGGGATTTAACAGCAGGTTCAACCATGAGTCTTGGGTGTTTGGTAAATGTGGAACCATGTTCCACTTTGCTCCTCCCATGAGCCCTTTTCTGTCACAGCTTTTGTCCAAGTTCTCCCTGTGGCCCTCACCCATGCAGAAGAGGCAGTTATATGGCTGAACCTCCAGTATGTCTGTACTTGACCTGAGGCCAGCCCACTAGGGCCTTCATACCCTTCCCACTTGTCTTTACATCATTGGGAAGACTGAAAACACAGTTTAGGCTCATCAGCGCATGCCTGCGGTCCCAGAAATTCAGAAGTGATGGCAATGCGAGGTCAGCTTGGGCCACATAGGAAGAAAAAATAATTAAAAATAGTATTTCTTCTCTGTACACTTCCAGCTTCAGATGTTCTGAAGGGATGGCACATCACTCCATTAGTTGTGGAAAAACACCCAGCTAGATCACTTGAACGAGGGAAGACTTATCAGTTCACGTTTTCAGACCATGGAGACTTGGTTCTAGTGCAATCGGTTACTGTTGAAAAGGTCTTCATGGAAGCAGATGCACATTCTGGAGGAGGCTGCTCAGCCTACATGGCCAGGAGTCAGTATGAGAGCCAGAGGAAGAGACCAGGCACTGAATATGCCTTTTAAAACCACACCCCTAGGGGTCTACATCCTCCAACTGGGTCCCACCTTCTAGCCCGTTCAGCTATAAATGCATCAGATGATGAAGTTGTTAACATGGTCAGAATCCAGCCATCTCTGGATAGTACCAGCAGCTGGGGGCTAAGCCTCTATCACATGGTCCTCTTGGTTTCTATACCTAAGAGAAAAAGAAGTCTGTTCTTCGGTGAAGTCATTTGGGCAGAACTGCTGGAGTGTATGTTCCTGAACCCTCCTCCTAGCTGCTCGCCCCCATAGGTGGCTTAGCCAAGAACTACCTCCCCTAGCATTGGGTCCTGGGCTGTGAGGGGTTTTCTGGAATGGGAGCTGTTTTAAATTAATGTTCTTGCTCCTGTGGCAAAATACCAGACAGAAACAACTGAAAGAAGCAAATGGCTATGTTGACTTACAGTTTGGGAAGGGACACAGTCTCCTATTGAAAGCAAGTCATGGCTATGGATACATGGCCAACTGGTTACATTCTTTCTGCAGTGTGAAAACAGATATCAATGTTGGTACGGGCATCTCTCTTCCTCCTAGTTCTTCAATGCGGGAACCACATGAGATGATCCTGTCCACATTCAGGCTGGGTTTTGCTTTTTCTGTTAAGTCTCTTTGGAGACACCCTCACAGGTGTATCTTCCAGTGGTTCCAAAGCCAGACAAGTTGACAAGGAGGATGAATCCTCACAGAGACACTTAGCAAACTGAAACATTGTTACTAAAGCCCTACTCACCAAACTGAAACTGTTATTGAAGCCCTATTCAGCAAACTGAAACATTGTTGCTGAATTCTTATTTGGCAAACTGAAACATTGTTGCTGAATCCCTTATTTGGCAAACTGAAGCATTGTTGCTGAATCCCTTGTCCTAGCCCATGTATGTATTCCTGCCTAACTCTTGTCCTCAGGTAGTAACAGTATCTAGTGCCTTGCAGGCATTTGCTCTCTCTCTGTGTGTGTGTGTGTGTGTGTGTGTGTGTGTGTGTGTGTGTGTGTCTGCTGTTTTTTCATTTTTCACTAGTATATAGTCCTAGGACAGCAGGGACTTTTTGTTTTTCTGTGTTCATATCTATGTTCCCAGCTCCTAATAGAGTAACTGGTATATCACTGTGGCTTAATTAAAGCTTATCAAATGAGTAAATGTCAATAGTACGACTCCTGCATCCCTCCTAAGTTCTAAACCACCCAACCACAGGCCACAGTCATTCAGTTTGAATCAGGTAGGGATCTTCGAGAACTGATGAAATGTCGCCTAGGATCTACCTGTCCTCCAGATTCACCCCTGACTTCTGGGCATCTGTTTTTGGTGGTCCTCTAAGTCGCCCAGGTTCTTGGCTAACATTCAGGACCTATGGGCACACAGCTGTCACCAACCTAGGTTTGGAGGGTAGGATTTACACGGAAGCAAACCCAAGGAGAGTCCCATTTTAGCAGAAGCAGCTGACAGAGCGAACTGCTTCATTATTCCCAGATCATTTAAGAATTTGAATTTGAGACATACTTTTTCTGAAAGTGTGGTGATTTAAATAAGAATGGCCCCCAAAAGAGTGCTTAGATTTAAATGCTTTGTCACTAGGGAGTGGCACTGTTTGAAGGGATTAGGAAGTGTGGCCTTATTGGAGTAGGTGTGGCCTTGTTGGAAGAAGAGTGTCACTTGGGGTGGACTTTGAAGTTTCAGAAGCCAGGGCAGGCCCAGTGACACTCTCTTTTCTGCTGCCTGCAGATCTGGATGCAGAACTTGCAGCCCCCTCTCCAGCACCACTTCTGCCTGTGTGACACCATGCTTCCTGTGGCGACTAATGGATTAGACCTCTGAAACTGTACAGCAACAGGACCCTGACTAAGACAGGTCCTCACTCCCAGTGACTTTTATGTGATTTTAAGTGAATGTTTTCTTTATTATACATTAGCCTGCTCAGGGCATGTTGGGGAATATATCCCAAAGAAGTGGATAGAAACTGGATTAATCCCAAGTTGGATTCTAGTTTTCAACCAGTTTTTCAATTGATAAAGAGAATCTTCTGAGATTCCTGTCTCCTGAGTGGGTGGTGGGAAAAGAGGGTGTATCACCTTGACCTTGGCCTCCATCTTGCTCACAGACACTTCTCCGCACCCAATCTGTACTACACGTCCACGCCCTCTCTTCCAGAGATCTCCTCAAAGACAGGAGGCATGTAGTGAAGGGTGAGTAGGAAGATGATGTATCCTGGCTCCTCGTTGTCTACAGGGGCATCATGACACCTGATGGGAGGCTTACCTCCTTCAGCTTTCTAGGTGGGGTGAAGGGAAGAAGGTAGTCGTGGGCATCAGCCATATTCAGAGAGGAAGAGGGGTAACCAAATCAGGAGTGAGCTTCCTGCCCCTTCTTTCTCCCCTCCTCTGGACTGAGGGCAGCGAGGATGGGCTATTCACAGACAGGGCTGTCCAAGCCATCTTCAGTTTTAGCAGAGTCCAGGGATGTGTGGGATGGTGATGCGGGACATAGAGAGAACCAGGTGCCATTGCTGGATTAGAGGGTGTGTCAGTGGGTCTGGTTAGCTAGAGATGTCAGGAACTACTTCAAATAAAATTTCACAAAAATGGCACTCAAAGATAGCACCATGTTTGCAGACAACAGGCTATCCTGGTGGCATTTTCTTAAAGAATAAAAACACAGCTTCTTCCCTGGAGCACAGACACTTCCTCCCAAGCAAGGGCAAGCCAAACTAAAGACAGGCCCTGTGTTTCAGTATTTCACCTGCAGCGCACGCCGATGGGGCTGAGGGGCAGGATCAGGACAAGGACTCTGGAGAAGAGAAAACGATGGTGTCACCCGAAAGGGTTGCACTATGCCTGACTCCAGGGCTCGCAGAGAGAGCTGGCTTCTAATAACCCAGCAGGCTCCTCTCTTGTGAACCCTCTGCCTGCTTTTGTTTCCTAGCAGGTGTGTCCAGCCTTTTCACACTGTGACTTGAGATTATCATCTACAGAGAACCGCACAATTGATCTATTAAAAAAAGAAAGAAAGAAAGTTAAAAAGTGCCCATACTTTAAGTAGTTTTTGATTTTGAGTTGGGCCATGTCCTAGCTATCTCAGGGGCTAAGTGACCTTCAGGCCTCAAGTTGGACACTGAGAGTATAGCTATGGCATCAGGGTGATTTGATTTGCATATATAGAAAATACAAACTGATCTAAAGCCTTTCACCCCAGGGTATTGTTGGTACCTTTTAAAGCCTAGTTGAACTGTTTGGGGCACATAAGCTTGTATGTTTGGGCAGAAATGGGAAGGCAAAGGCTAACACAGTGTTTGAGACGGAAGCTTGCAGTTCTGTGGTAAGTTTGGATTTTATTTGTAACACCAATGACCTGCATGGCCCTAAGCAAAATGCTTGGCTTGCCAATCTTCACTTTCCCATTTCCACATAAAGTAGCACTATTGAAGCTGCCGGGTATAGGGGTTAAGGGGCATGGTTCAGTGGGAAAAGAACTTACTGAGCAAAATCAAGGAACCGAGTTCTGATCCACAGCTCACATGCAAAATGTCCAGCACAGCCCTGGGGAGGTGGAGAAAGAAGGGTCTCTGGGCTCACAGGCGAGCTTGCCAGTTAAGCGGAGTCCATAATCATCTGGTTCTGTAAGAGACCTTGTGTCAAAAATTAAAGTAGAAAGAGATTGAGGAAGATACCTACATCACCACACACAAATATGAACATGTACTCACAGAAATATATTTATAATCAGTGAAAAATATTAATGATTTTTGTCACTGTTATTATTAACTGCCATCCTCATAGCTTGATTATGTATTGCAATAATTTCCCATGAGACAAAGGGTTTGAAAGGTCTATGGTTCGCCTCTGTACTGAAGCTGCATGGGATGGAGGCCCTGGGAATGCTTGCACAAGGCTGCCTTATCATGTGCACAGAGTGTGGGTGTCATGTTGGTGCCAGGCCCCGCGGCTCTCCTTTGTGGAAAGTGACGGTCTCCCAAGGGGCTATGCCTTGGCAAGGGTTGAGGAACACCCACTGTGCGTCCCTCCCAGCTGCAGGTGAGACACCGTGAGAGCAGCAGCTGCTGGCGAGCAACACAAGAGATTTCATGTGTCACATGAAACAGACTAATGACAACAAAAGAAGCAGAAGATGGGGGTTATAATCAGGGAGGCTGCGTGCGTGCGTGTGCGAACGTAGTGTCACAACCCCCTCCACATGCTACTCTGCAGTTTCACGCCTTGAACATGGAGGCCCTCCACAGCTCCAGGTCTGAATGTGCTGATTTAGGGCTAGAAGCCAGTGGAAGGGTGTCAGAATCCACCTTTTGTCCCCGTGGCTGAATTCCTGCTGACCTTGCTCCCTGGACTTCAGACAGCTAGCCAGGACAATCTGAGCCTCATAGGTCTTTTAACCTGCAGTGTTTCTTGCTAAATGCGGCTTTGAGACTCTGCAGAGCCCTAGAGGGTTTCTTTTGTGCCAAGAGCATGTTTCCGGAACAAACGAGTGCGGGTTTCCCACATTTCACTTTTTTAACCAATCAGCATGCCCTTCTGTAATTTCAGCCCAAACTTGGGAACATGCGGAAGAAAACAAAGGCAGAGAGTGGGGAGGAGGAGCCCCTGGTGGAGCTGGGCATTCTCCTCTGTGGCACTGGCAATGAGGCTGCTTCCTGCTTGAGTCTGTTAGGGGACCTGTGTTGACAAACTTGATACAATAAGAGAATCCCCAGGGGGAATCCTTTGCCAGTGTGGTTTTAATCTCCTGCAAGATCTGTTACTGTCCAGGCGATATGGGAAGTCTCTCATTTGTCCATGAGAAAAGGTAGTTGTACAAATCACATAGAGAGGACAGAGTGGGACATTGAAACTTGTCTGTGGACTTCAGGACTTGTGCCCGTGCCCCAATGGCTTTCCCTCAGTAACTTCCAGGACCTCCATCAGAGGTATCTGTGGTCTGCGGGGCTATGCTTTCCATGGGTGCAGTCTTCATGGAGTTGTCTTCAGGACCCTTACATCTGTAGTGTCTGGGTCTGTAATCTTTGCGGCCATGCTCTTAGAGTTATGTTCTTAATGGCTATTGTCTTCAGGGATGGGGCACCCAGGACTGTGGTCTTCAGGATAGTGGTCTTCAACGATCTTATCCTTAACTTCTAGTTTCTCAAGGGAAATCTCCGAGATAAGCACCCTTCAGCTGTGCTCCCATGGAAGGAGCCCCATCAGAGGCACCTGGGGTAGGAAGCAGATGTGATGGCCACCAGGCAGCAGACTTACCTTGTTAACTCCCGAAACTGCTGCCCTCCAATGGCACTGAGTCAGCCTTGAGAGTGTGGCTCACTGATGCCTGGCCAGCCAAGACTTTGTGATTCTCTACGTTCAGGCTGGGAATCCCTAAGCAGCGGTAGTGTTGCTGAGGGCCTGGTGGCATCTGTGATTCTGCTGGAGTCTCTGAGTGGCTTGAGGCAGAGTTTATGGGGCAGGGGGTGGAGCCATGGAGCAGACAGCAGATCCAGCGGCCAGGCAGCAGAGTACACTTTGATGAATCCTTCTGGACGGATGGTGTGCAGAACCCAAGGAAGCTATGACATGAGGAAAACTGTCTGAGCTCCTGTGTCTTCCAAACTGCGGTGGTGGTTCCTCCTCAAAGCCTTGAAAAGCACCTGTTCCAAGTTGCTTTTGGCTCTGTGGCAACTTCACTGAAAAATGCTAAAAGACTGGTCCTTTAGAACCAACATCACGGTGCAAGAGTTCAGTGGGGGAAGAATTACACGGAGGATCAAAGCCGGTCAGGGACAGGCCTGTGCTGTCCACAGGAACAGTGTCCAGGGTTTTGGAGCCATTGGCCCAGGTGAATCCAAATGCGATATGCTGAAAGTGCAAGTGGCCATGGATGTCTCAGACCTGCTGTAAAAATCATGTAAAACAGCCCCGTGGTAGCAGCCAAGAGGCTGAAATGCTACCCCGGATGCAGTGGGTTAAAGGAGATATACTAGTCAATTAACGACACTTTCCAGGTTTTTCATGAGCTACTAGAAAACTTTCAAATGGCAGGTAACTCACATTTTCACCTCGCATGAAGTCTCTGCCAGCCTGTACCAGTAGTGGTGATCCCTGAAGTGGTTCTGAGCCATCGTCTGAGGGGTCTGGGGAAGCCCACATTTCAGAGTGCTGAGCTGCAGGCCAAGCCTGGGGCACGCCCCACAGAAGTCACTGGAGAGTTCTATTAAATAGCCCTGCTTCAGGGCAGCTGCTCTCACTTTGGGTACCGACAAGTCCTGAAAACCGACTGGTGCCCAGAGCAGTGCCACCTTAGGACAGGGCCCTGGCATGTATTAGGACACACATGAAGGTATGACAGTGGAGAAAGTATTTCTTTTCTTGGCTCAGAGATGGGTCCACAGAAGCCTTCCAGACTTCCTGTCCCTTGACTTCTCCTCCTGCTGCCTTTCCTGCTTATGCTGACCAGCGTAGCCTTCTCTCCAGGAAACAAAGAACACATTGTCCACCACCTACAGCCTTTGCTGCAAGGCTAAGTTGTTAAAGTGTTTCCTGGGCATATCCCGAGCATGCCCTGATGCACTGGCATCCTCCAACACTGGGAGCCCCGAGTAACTCTGATCTAGAACCCCTAACCTCTCTGAGCCTCCAGTGAAAGGCCAGTTTAAGCTGCCTTACTGGCTGAAACCAGTTCCCACAGCCTCTTTTCCTGTCCTGTGTTGAAGTAACCTACAGTGCCTGCAGGGGAGGGGTCCCTTGGGAAGGTATCATGCTGGATCCCTGGGTCCAAGGGCTCCATGCTTGTAAACAGACACAGGGAACATGGTTAGTGCTGTCCAGACAGTGGGTGAGAAGATGGACCAGCAGGGCTTGACTCTATCACTGTGTTAAAGACACACACAGCTTTGATGAATCGGCACCGTTCTTTGCAATGCCCAGTGCAGGGCATTAGGTGGGGTGGGTAGTTCGATTCTTCTCAGGCCCCTCAGTTGCCAACTCAAACGACTTAGCAAATCACAGTCGCCACCACAGAGCTGTACCACAAGCCTACTGTGGTCCTGGGGACTGTTTGATGTCCTGGGGCTGTTAACTTGGGGCACTTTGCACAAGTGTGAATGTATGTAGTAGGCAGGCATTTTTAGGGAAATAGGGCTAATAGAAACACACACACACACACACACACACACAGACACAGTATTTATTGGATTATCTTTTGCATTGACTACCTGCTTTCTGGAGAGGCTAAGAACCTGGCAGCTACTCAGTCTAAGGCCAGATGTCTCGGAGACCCCAACCTAGCCCTGAAAGGCTAGAATCTCCTTGAGGAGTCTCTAGTGTTTAATGTGTTGGAATCTGATGTCAGCAGCAGTGATAAACACACACTCTCAGGAAACAGATGCATGCCTCTTTCCCGCCAGAACGATGTCTGGGCTGCCTGTGGGAAACTCCATATATGCTGAGGATGAAACCTGCTCCCCCCCCCACCCCCGGACAGGATATTCTCACAAAATGTCCCAGAAGACAACCAAGCTATGTCTCCTGGGTGATTTTAAATCCTGTTGTTGACAATGAAGACCAAACATCATATTTCATGGCACTGTGCACAGCATATGTGCCAGGGTGAGTGTGCACATTTGAGTGTAGGTGAATACTGGGATTTTCTGCACAGAATTTGTGTGCCCATCAAACTTGTTTCCCTGAGGCGGTGGAGTCCCAGCCACTGGGTGCACAGGAGAGCTGCTCTCTGGGTTTTCTGTGGGAGGGGTCGTCTGGTTCCATGTTGATACCCCACTGTGTGGACACGCACCATGTTCAAGATAAGGTGGTTCTACTTGCATCCATGTGCCCCTCTGAGCAGGACACCGTCTGTGGAGCACCTGCTGGTTGGATCTTGCCCTTGTCCTTCAGGTCACAGCCTCTCCTTAATACACTCCCATTGGTTCAGTACCTTGTCCTTCTGGTTATGATGCTTGTGTCCCCAGGGAAGATGCTGGAAGAAGACCCAGCCTTCTGAGTCCCAGGCACTGCAGCCGGGAAGCAAATCCAAGAATCATTTGAAAGGAGATTTATAGCATCTTCCCAACACTGATAGGAGTCAAAGCATGCATACAAATGCACCAGCCACAGTTTTTGAATTTCTTTTTAAATTTTACTTTATAAATGTCCAGAAATGAACTTAAACTTTCCCAGTTGGGAAATACTACTAAGAGAGAATGAGGAATGTTTGGTTTCTTATCATTTATTCATTTATTACTGTAGCATCAGTGAACAATCTGTCTGTATCAGGCGTAGCTATCCATTCAAATGTGTAGACGTAAACAAACCACGTAAAAAACTTGAAAAGTAGTCTTAAGAAAATAGAAGTGTAAGGCCTGGCCTTTTCTGCTTGCTGATTGGTGGCTTGTGGAGATCCTGGCCTTGCTCCTGTCCTGACACCCTGCTCTGTTCAGTTCGTTCCTCATCGACTGCATTCTCACTTTTCAGCACTCCCTTCTAGGTCGTTGCTCTTGTCAAAAGATATTAAACGCCTTCACTTTGCTATTCTGCATGTGTGCTTTAATTCAGCAATAGTACGCCGAACGCCTGCAGTTAAGTTCTGTCTCTGTCAAAGTCTGTGCTCCACGGCTGCTGTCAATGCATCTGAAGACAAATGGCACTCAACGCTGTGGGCACCGCCTGGTGTGTCTGTGTGGGGCTGCAAGAAAAGCAATGTGGCCCTCAGAGAACAGAGACCAGAGTCTGCCAGTTGCCTCGGGCAACACGATTAGGAAAGGTTGAGGTTCAAACCAACTCTGACACTCCAAGATTTCTGCTGCCCTTGGCTCAGGTCATCCTTCTAGGTTATGATCCAAAAGTATAAACAGAGGAAGGTGGCATGTTCTGTGGTCCAGACACAGCGGTGGCAAGGTAAGGAGACGGCAGGCTCCTAGGGATCCTGGCTCACGGTCACATCCTTCATCTTAGATGCTTCAGATAGTTGCTCCCTAGTGATGAGTCTTCTGGCTGACTTGCCTTTGATGAGGCCACACACCCTCTACTTGCTGCCTGGTGGCACACTGACATTTGGTTCTACACGACCAGCCCACCGTGCCAGCAAAGGGCAGAGGGCTTGGGGACATCCTCTGCTCACTGTGGCTGTTTCTCTATTCGCCCAGTTCTTCCTCAAGCTGTTGTTCCCAGGCATTGCCAGGAAGGCAGCTTGCACAGTCCTCCGAGCACTGCTGCCTTTCCTGCCATGGGTTGCTGGCCCACATGGAGGAGGGTGGCAAGCAGTGAGTCATCCAGGGCAGACTCCACCAACACCTCAGCCGATCTCCACGGAGTGACTTGAGATGGTTGCTTCCTCCAGGCTGTTTCATGAAGGTATTGATAGGATCAACCTGGCCCGCAGGTCAGAGAGGGTCCTGTCTACAGGACCATATATAGCTGGGAGTCCACATTTGATGCAAACCCACAGTTGTCATGACAACTGGTGTCCTCACAGGTGTTCTGATTGGCATGACTTTAGCATGGGCATGTGGTCACCAGCCTAACTGCCAGCCTTGCCAAGGCATGGTGAGGATTCCTGTATCCTAAACCGAAACACCCTGGGTCCAGACAGATTCTCGCTTCTGAGTTCACTTCCTTTTCTGTCCTCCAGCGAGCTGGCTGCCCCTTGGCCACATCTCGTATGTTCACCTGCTGCTCCGTGGCAAGTTCCTACATTCAGGTGCTTTCCTAGCATCTCTCCCACCCATGGTGGAAATGTGTGCCTGTTGCCTCCTCTCCTCACTTCTTTCCCTGCCTGGCTGATAAACCACCAGATGAGTGACACGAAGAGGGATGCTAATTTTATGTTAATTGCAATATTAATTGCCATTATGGGTCTAAATAATTCATACTTATTTGGACTGATATCCCAGTAGAGAGTTTTTAGGCAGAGAGAATATTGATTCTCTAGAAAAATATATAGCCAAAGAATTATGGAAGCAAAAGATTCTTACATGACTGTGTTGCTAAGGTGATTGCCTTTCAAATATCATCTATATTGGGGGACTAATGGCATAATATGCAATTTGGAGGAACTAGTTAATTTGATAGAATCATTTTGTCAGATTTTCTAGGCAAATAATGCTTTAAATCTTTTTAAGTGATCAAAACACCTTAAAATATTTGAGAAATGTCCAGCTGTGTGAGATTGCTGTACGCAATTAGGCTTGCATGGTTTTTTTGCTCCATCATTTATGAGCGTGTGCATGCATATACACCGACTTCCCACGTGTCCTCACATTCCCAAGGATGCTATTAAAAGCTCAGGTCAGAAGGGAAGTATAGTATTCACGGCTACTGTCACACATCACACTTTGTGTTGCTGGGCCTACAGGGTCAAGTACACAGAGATGCCTATCGTCCCTCCCTTCAAACAGAGAAGTAGAAACTCCCTAGCTTGGTGAGGTGGCTAATGCCTGCAGTCCTGGCAGTGGGTAGGCTCAGGCAGGAGGGTTGCTATGAGTTTACGGCTGGTTTAAGCTACAGAATGAGTGAGTTCCAGGTTCTCCTGGGCTAGAGAGTGAGCCTATGGGCCCTAACTCTCACCTCTTATTAAGCAATCTCTGCATTGGCAGCAGAGTTTATTAGAGAGAGTCACAATGGGTTAAAACACAGAGAATAAGTAAGGCTGGGGTGTCCTGCACTGAGCGGGACATCTGTCCCATAATCCTTATACCTAGTGTTCTGGAAACCTCATGGAAATGGGGGCATTCTAAGAGCCCAGACACCAAGATTACTGCTACAGAATACTGTCTTCTGGAGAGGGCAAGCACATTGTACCCAGGCCGCACAAGATCTGCAGAGACCACACCGCTCTACATACCAGAATGGATAGAGGAAGCCTGAATTCACAAGGGTCTGCCCCTCGGTGAAGAGCTCCAGGTACCAGAGAGCAGCTGAGATATGGGAAACCATTTATTGTTTATGTTTTTCTTTTTCAGAACCAGACCCCCAGTTCTAAGTGGTCAGCACTGAACACATGGAAATAAGGGCCAGGCTAGTTGATCCAGTAGGTTCTCTCTCTTTCTCTCTCAGAATAGAGCAGTCGTGAATTTGAGAGCAGTTAAGGGACACCAGAAATGAGGGGAACGGAAATGATGTACACACAGTGTATTTCTCTATTAAATGTTCAACTAAATTAAAGAGGAGGGGGAAGAGACAGAAACTTCTAAACTGATTGCTGGTATGGATGACCATCTACTTCCTGTATTTTGCCCTCACAGGTTTTTTTTTTTTAAATCTCACTCAAAAAAGCCCTTACTTTTCTCCTGGATAACCCACCTTTGAAGATAGCTGTTCTCCCATTGATGGTTTCTGGGGTAACTGAAGTAGCCTTGAGGGATAAAGGCTGCTGCATGGGGAAGCTGGACTCAGTAGGTGGCAGATTCACCTGCCACCTATTTGTGTGGCTGAAGGTGGGGGCTCCAGGATAGCAGCCTCTATTTCATCTCTACCCTTCCCTGATGCTGGGCCTCTGGGTTTACCTGCCCAAGTCACTCTGAGGCAGTGTCCCCTGGAGGGCATTCCCGGTTCTGCTCATCTTCAAGGCTGGGTCCTAAATCACAATATCGTTATTTCAGAGACTACAAAGCACACAGTACTCACAGAATAGCAGCTTTATCTGGTTCTGGAAAGAGCAGGAAAAAAAATCTGCCTTCCAAAAGCAGCATTATCCTAAAAGGGTCTCCTACAACCACAAACAGTCTCCTGGGCCTTTGCCATGGACTCATAGGCCTTCTGTGTTAACAGATATGTTTAGAGGACATGCCACTCATAATTTATAAACTGTGAAGTGCTGACACATTTCAATTTTGCACACAGATGCCAGGTATCTGAAGGGTACACGCTAGAGTAATTCCTGGTCATCAGGACTATGATGTTACCCTAGAGGAGAGGGTATGTCTGCAAAAGACCTCACTTGGGCACAACTATGAGGAGATGCACTAAATCAGACTCCCAGGGGAGTCTGCTGCAGCATGAACATGAAATGGTCCAGACGTAATGGGATGCTTCGGTTTGGCTTTGCTCCAGCATTGCCATGATGAAGAGAGATTATAAAAGTTTACATCCGTTGTTTGCTCGAGATTGAAAACTATAATGCATCACACAGAAATTGTTTGGAGATGTAGAGGAATAGCTGAGACCCAGAATAATCACACGTCTTAAAGAAATCATGAATTTCTCATGATGAGAGGTCTGGGAATAACGTACTACCAGTCCAAGGTTGGGGTGGCAGATCCACAACATCCCAAGATCCTTCTGCTTTTGGTCCTGTTGTCCTGCATACACACTGACTTTCCATTCACTAACACACCTCATTGTAATAGAATGGATACTAAGCAAATACCTGAATGGACCTGAGTCTACTGAAGCTTGTCTCCACTGGTGAGCCAGCCCCATTGCCCAACTTGCCCGTTGACTCTGGAGGTTTCACTACTGTCCCCGCTGTCTGTACTGGGGAATTAATCTTTGCATTCAGAAGCCATTGTCTCCAGATCAGGAGATGTTTTGAACTCTAACTGACTTCTAGATGGCCTAGGAGTCTTCGTAGCACCTGGGTATGCTTCCGGTGTTCCCCCACAGGCAGAGATAGACTGAGGATAGCCACATACACAGGGCCACAGTACGGGGATGCCCACGTGAGAAATGTCAGGACCTGGGGAGCTGTAACTGTGGCAGAGCTGGAGGACCCACCGGCACACGTGTGTTCATGTCCAGGACACACTGTATATGTGAAAGGCCAGGAGAAGCAGGGTGCATTTACAGAGTTCATGGTGTGCTCATGGGTGTGTACCCCTACTACAGAAGAACATTGGCCCCTTCTGCTGTCTTGTGCAAGGTGTGCGAAGCCACTCTGCTTCTGGGACCTGTATCCCTAACGGGTTAAGTTACACTCATGCAGCTTAGGTCAGAAGACAGTGAACCTTCTGATGGCTGACAAGTGACCCCCGACTTTAGCAGCCAGCACCTTGGATGACCCTCATCATCCCCAAATGAGCTTTGGGTCCCTTCCCCACCAGCGAGCTCACTCTGCCCCCTAGTCCCCAGCTAGTTTTTACAGCTGATTACATGACTGAGAAGAGGGGACTCAAGGGCCCTCTGTGTGGTCTCATTCACTACTAGTGGATTCCAAAAGGAAACATGCAATCAGAACATCCCTGCCTGCTCGGGCCTGTGTGGACCTGTGTGCTGTGGGGGATGCTGTGTCCTAGCTTGGGGTATGGCTGGGAACGGCTGAGGACAATGGTTTTGCTCATCAGTGCAGTGGCTGCAGGTGGTGAGCAGTGAATTCTGAGCTTCCTTTCAAAGGTTTATGAGCAATGTGAGGGTGCCTGGAATCAAGCTCTTTAATCTCAAATGGTTCTCAGGACAGGGAATTCCCTAAGATCCCAGCTGGCCCCTCCCTCTGCATCCAGCCTCCTTAAAGGATACTATTAGATTTGCCCCTTTGGGCTGGCAGTAGCTTCTTGTCACCTTGAAGCCACAAGTCTGAGGATCCCCAAGTGAGCTAGAGTTTCAGGTTACAGTGATGAAACCTTGTTTAGGCCACTCTACTGCCTTTGCATCACAAAGGGACAGACTCCTTCCTCTTTCTTAGTGGCCCTTGGATGGCCTCAGGGCATGGTCAGAGCAGCCCCTACCCCCAGGATAGCCCTGGTAAGTGAGGTTAGTGTTAAGACAAGAATGATTGTCTACAGCTGTACATACTTTGGACTTAATGACAAGAACCCAAAGGAGTTTTCAAAGAGGTTTCTGGACTCGTGTTGCCTACGTAAAGACAGAATTATCTGGGAGACCTGTGATTGGTGGCAAAGCCTGAGTAAGAAGCAGTTATGCACCAGGTGAGGCGTCCAGGGTGGTCCTGGAGCCTCTGCTGGAAGCTGACCACTCAGGGGCCTTGCTTCTGTTCCCTGGCAGAGCCAGGTCCCCCTACTGCAGCTGTACCAGCCCCTCCTGCAGCTGTCTACAAGGGGTCCAGTGTGGAATTGACTACTTAAATACTTCATCAATCAATGCTCCCTCGATGGGCGGCCTGGTGATTGGTGGGAAGGCCGCCATCCATCTTCCCCTTGCCGGTCTCTGCTTTTGGGACGCTAACTCCAATTGTTTTCTCTCTCGCTTGGTTGTGTTCAGCCACAGCAAGGCAGCCTGGGCAGTCCTGCCTTTGGAGAGGGCCAGCAGCAACCTGTTAAAACCTGTCTTCGGTGTCAGACCATAGAGCAGGCCTCTCTGAGTCTGTGGCTACTGCATCAGTTGTGGCAGGGCCCAGGCCCGGGTGGGAAGGAGGCAAGGACGGCCTTCAGAGGGAGGCAGGAAGCACCTGCAGGCCTGTGTTTGGTCAGCAGTCAGAGCAATCAGAGCTGTGGCTTGTAAAGGAGATGATAAAACTCCACAACTCAAACAGGGGTCCAGAGGGGAGGTGGAGCGTGTGCGGATCCAGAGATGGAAGTAAAGCCTAAAGGCCTGTTGGTGTGCTTTGTGACAGGCTTCATCCCATGTTCATACAGCATGTAGTGGGTTTTGATTATACGCATTCCCCTTATCCGCCCTGCCCACTCCCGATGGCCCCTTCCTCTTTCCAACTAGTCCCTCCATCTCTGCCCCCTCCCACCCCCAATGAGTGTCATTCAGCTTACTTCAGGATGCGTACCTTACCATTGGATGCAGCACTGAAATGTCTTCACAACTGTATCCCACTTAAAGATCACCAGGGAGGCATGGGGATCTCAACAGCCCCTCCGTGCTCTGAGACACAGCATTGACAGGCCCAGACTTGGGCAGGTTTTGTATGGGTAATTGTAGCATGATTAATAAAAACCCAGAGACAGATATTAGGGTTCAATCTGAAAGTCAGAAAAGCAAAACAGCCAGTCACTGGCTCTTACCTCTACCCCAGTCTGAAATGGTGATCCTGCCTCCAGGACTCTCTGACTGAGAGTGAAACCTGTCTCCTCCCATCTTATATTCCTCTCTAGTGCTGGGATTAAAGGCGTGCACCACTACTGCCCGGTTTCTATGGCTAACTGATGGGGCTACTCGGATTAAAGGTGTGTGTCACCACTGCCTGGTCTGTAAGGCTGACCAATGGGGCTGTTTTACTCTCTGATCTTCAGGAAGCTTTAGTTATTAAAATACAAATGAAATATTACTACGTTTGTAGATGGAGACTGCGCTTTCATTTCCTGGACACTGCTGTATGAGGCTGCTTGCTCGTTTCCGGCTGGCAAACCCCGAAATAATCACACAGAAACCATATTATTCGCAATACTGTTTGGCCAATAGCTTATGCGTCTTTCTGGCTAACTCTTATATCCTAAACTATCCCATCTCCATTAATCTGTTATCGCCATGTGGTTGTGACTTACCAGGTAAAGTTCCATCCTGAGCATCTGTCTCAGGTGGGGCTACACGGCATTTCCTGACTCTGCCTTCTTTCTCCCAACATTTAGTCTAGTTTTCCCTGTGTACCTCTTTCTGCCCTGCGCAGGCCTAAGACAGTTTCTTTATTAACCAGTGGTATTCATAGCATACAGAAGGGAATCCCACATCAGGCCACCCAGTCCCAAATAATCACACAGAAACTATATTAATTATAGCACTTTTTGGTTAATGGTTCAGACATATTCTTAGCTAACTCAAACAAATTAACCCATTTCTATTAATCTATGTATTGCCTTGAGGCTGTGGCTTACTGGTAAAGTTCTGGCATCTTTCTCCTTCGGCAGCTACATTGTCTCTTTGACTCCACCTACTCTCTCTCTCTATATATATCTCTGTTCAGATTTCCTACTTGGCTATACTCTGCTAAGTCAATGGCTGAAACAGCTTTATTCATTAACCAATAATAGCAACACATATACAGAAGGACATCCTATGTCAGGTAATCACAGCTGTCTAGAATTAAGAATACAATGACTATGCCATGCTTGGAAGACTGCAGTCCAGGGCTGTTTTCTGATGAAGTGTACATACTTATCTGGAAGGGGCAGGGACTCATTGCTGTGAGTGGATTACTGGGGTATGGTCACACTTTCCTGAGAATACAGTCCCTGGTAATCTTCTGTAATGGCTCCCACTGGTGGGGTTCAAGTTTAGCTGCAGCTGCAGCTCCTGGCTTTGGGGGACAAGCCCTGACATCATGGAAGATGTAGGGAAACTGAAGGCTCAGGAGCCACCTCACTCTGTCCCCAGCGTCCATGTTCATTTCTTCCCAGACAGATCCCTGAATGGGGTCTGGAACTCTTGAACCTGGCCTTGGGTCCCCATGAGGTTCCATACTCGCTGGTAGAATGTCAGAAGATCCAGTCCATGCCCAGACCGCCGTGTCCTCTGCTTGGGGACTTTGGGGGCCTATGTCAGATTATGCAAGAATTCTATGAATCTTGAGAATGACGAAGGACTGAGGAGGGAAGACAGGCTGGTGAGACTGTGCCTCTTGTCCTTGGCCTGGCTTCTTGGTTGCTTGCCGAGCAGATGAAGTGCTAGTCTCTCTGCAGATTGTTGGACACACTGCCACTTGAAGCAGTGGCAGACTCTTCCATAGTGACTGATGGACTGGAGGGACGATGTAGCCACTATTTCTAGCTTTGAAAAAGAATGAAGATTAAGAAAGTGTTTATTTAGGATCATTGTGTGTAGGGGGTGTGAATGCCACAGCTTGCATATGGAGATCAGAGGACAGCACCGTGGATTTCAGGGATTAAACTCAGGTCCCCAGGCTTTCATGGCAAGGACTTTTTCCTTTTGATGATTGTGGCCCTTCAAAGCTGAATGCCCAGGCTCTTCCCAGGGTGAAGATGTACACCTGCCCTGGTCCTGCAGCTTCTACCCTTCTAGAATCTACCAAGAAAGGACACAAAATGCATTTGAGTCACAGCATTCAGCAGTTCTCTGTGCTTCATGTTAATTGATGGGATATCTCAGGACCCTGTTATTTGAAAAAGAAAGGAAGGAAGGAAGAAAGGGATGGAGGGAGGGAGGGGGAAGATGGGAGGGAGGGAAGAACCCAAGCATTGAAAGACTCCCGTGGGCGTCTTCCTTCGGGAGAGACCCCGTGCCCAAAGATCAGTCGAAAACACGCAGCCGGATGCAAACAGCAAGAGGTTTATTGGATACGCAGGTACCTGGGGCGATCAAGTCTCTCGGAGGACTTGCGCGCCCGCAGGTTGGGGGTGAGGGGTTCTTATAGGAGAGCAAAAAGCGAGGTTTACAGAAGCAAGATGCAGGGTGGTAAATTTTTAACCTAAATAACAATGAGGGGACTACTCAGCGGTTTACTGTTCCTCTTATCCTGCCCCCCCCCCTTTTCCTGGCTGGCGACCAGATGTCTGATTGCACAGCCCCTGACTCGTGACGAGCCCCGCTTTATACGTGACTCAGGCCTCGCAATCCTCTCTTTCTTTGTTTTCTATGGCCAGTTCATAAATTCCCTGTCTTGCAGCCAGATAAGGCTGTCCTTACTCTAACCTCAGGTATCTTTGCTCAGCATTCTAGAGGCCCTGAGCCTGTTATTTGCTCAGCATTCCGGAGGTCCTGAACTGGGCTTGTTATCTATGAACCTTTGCAAAACGGTATAACTATGGTTAAAACTAGTTGGGGTCCTTCAGCATCACCAACAGAGTCCTAAAAGAATCCTGGGCAGCCCACCAAACAGATCGCTAGATTCTACTTTGTCCTCAGCAACTAAAGGAGTCACTCCATCAAACCCATGTGACAGCCAGCTCACTTTGGGGGTGCAGCTAGGAACTGATGCTGGGTTTATTTGTTGAGGGTCTTTGTTCTAGATTCACAAATCCAGAGGAAGATTCACCTCACTACTCTATTCAGCAAGTGATTGTTGAGCAGCCGGTAGCTCCCAGACCCTGTGTGAGGTATCATAACATAGCTACACAGGGAAGATGATAATAGCTCTGTGTACAGATGGCACAAGCATCAGCCCAGGGCAAGGACTAGAGAAGATGGCTGCATGGCTTTGACAGAAGTAGAAAGAGTGCCTGAGGGAAGGCAAGAACAAGTGAGGTCTTGAAGGGTGAGTAGGAGTTTATCAGGTGTTTGGGTAGCCATAAAATCCTTAGCCTGGGGACCTGGAGAGCATCAGATGAGCAGGTACAGTTCAAGGGGCAGAGGGACTGGTCTAGGCTGGACCACGCTGACTGCAAGTCCTTGATCCATCTTTACGGAATGCTGTCATTTGAGGTACAGAGTGGGTGATGTGGACTCGAGGGTGAATTATCCCAGAGTCTGGTGGTGCTTGGACGAGGAGGACTGATCAATCAGAATACCCATGCTCCTGGAGCCTTGAGAATCTTCTATGCCACAAGCAACGGTTGCTCTTCCAACTGCTGGAGAGGAAACTGTGGCTGTGGTGTCATAACCTGCCAGAGCTCTGCTTTTCACACCCTTGGTGAACACTCTGACAACCTGAGAGAGACTTGTTTCCTGAGGGTTGTGGGTAAGAGACACAGGCAGCTTGGGGAGGGGACAGGAAGGAAAAACAGGGTACTTCCACCAAAGCCATCGAGGGTCTGTCCCAGCTGCACAAGTTGTGGGGTGATGATATCTTTCCTGCTTTCACACCAGAAGAGCAGAAGTTCTCCAGTAAATTCTATAGAGTTCTATGGTCTCCAAAGAGTGATAGAGAGCCAAATGGGCCATCTCTGGGCAGTCCTCTTCACACAGAATGTTATCAGGGGAGAATTCTGTAGTAAGGCCTTGGGGAGTGTATGGATTTCCTTGTCTCATGCCAGAGACAGGCCATAGGAGTCCTCTACATGATGTCTCACTTCTCATTTCCTCTGTACTTAAAAAAAAAAGTGATGGAGTTGAAACCCAGGCAGGACAACCAGACAGGAAGTAGAGGCAGATCAAAGAGAACAGGAGAATTCTGGGAAGGAGGAAGCCCATTCCTCTGCAGTCCTGCCCAGACATGGAAGAAGGAAGATGTGACTGCCCCACTGAAAAAGGTACCGAGCCATGTGGCTAACATAGATAGGAATAATGGGTTAATATAAGTTATAAGAGTTACTAAGAAACCTGAACTAATGGGCCAATCAGTTTATGATTAATGTAGAATTCTGTGTGGTTTCTTTGGGACTTACCAGCTGTGGAAACTGGGCAGGACAGATCCCAACAAGCAGGCCCTCATGTTACATATGGCAAATGCTACCACTGCTCTGTATGCTCAGATTTCTTGAGACAGAGTCTCTTTAAGATGCCTAGGTTGGTCTTCAACTTTCAGTACTCTTGCCTCAGCTCCTTGGGAAGCTGGTAGCTGAGTTGACAGATCTGTGCCACCCAGCCTGCTTCCCTTCAGCTTTTCCATCACTTGAATGGCAACAAATTTCCCAGAAGAATCTCTTCTCATTCAAAATATTTCTCTAAATTTATTTTTAAAAAAGTAAAAAAAAAATAAGCGAAAAAACTTAGCATTAAAAGCGCAAGTTTCTTTTTCTTGGCATTTGGGTTATTATGGCTTCATTTGCAGCAGCACTTAGCAGCCAACAATGTAGCTGTTAATTTTAACAGTTACATTTACAGTTTGAAACAGTTTTATGATGCCCAACTCTGTCAACTTGACAAGTCTACTGTTACAGTAACTGTTTAAACACTGTATTTAGAGTTCAAAACATCCTTTTGACACTGCTAAACTACTCATTTCAAGTATTTATTGTCAAAAACATTTTTATAAAAATGATGGATTGAAGACAGCAGTTTCTGTAAGTTTGAAAGGTCTGGATTATGTAAAAACACCTCATTTAAAACCAATTCCTATTAAAAAGTGGGAAACTCACACATCACCTCCACGGGGGAAGCTTAAGTGAAATGGAGAATTTACTGTGTGTACCTGGGCACCCGAAGGCAAGGCGTCTGCCAAGAAGCTCTGTCAGTATTCGATTTGGATGAGGTGTCTTTGTTTTTTCCTTAGACATCTTGATTCACTTTGATAAGGGAAGTTAGACATAAAGTTTAGCATCATTAGTCAATAGTTTCTAGAGAGAGAGAGAGAGAGTTAGTTTTCTTTTATGAAGTGACTCTTGGTAGGTCAGCCATGCTCCAGTGGATAGCCCCACATCCGGAAGTGTAAGGGCAGCACAAACTGGGATCTGAGGCACAGAAAGGGGAGGCACAAAGCTGGGGGGGGGTAGGCAAAGGACTGAGATAGACCCGTGAGCAGTTAGGGAGAGGGGAAGGGCTGAGGATGCAGTCAAAATATACTGTGTGAAATTCTCAAAGAATTAGCATATTTTAAACATTATCACATTGATAAAATGAATGTCATACAATGAATTGAGAAGAGTCACATCTAGTTCATGGTGGTGTGCCACTGTGTACATAGCAAGAGACCTATTTGGAGCATGCTTTCAAAGAAGCTAAGATGAGGATAGTCACATGGCTGGTTATAGAATGTGTCTGGATGCTCACCTCCTGCTTCGGGTGCCTGTCCTCTGCGGGACCTTATCATCCCCAGATGCACTTCCAGGCCACGACACTTAGGGAACATCTTACAAGGACAACTTGTTGTAACCAGCAGAGAAGAGGCCACTAGATCCCTCAAGCTGGGCACCTGTGCATGGGTCACCATGAAGGCTGACTCCAGCCATCCTGGGGTGCAGCCCCTACTGTCTCTTGAAGGCTGCACATTGGCTCCCAGTGCAGGGAACAGGTCCAAGCCTTTCTTTCAGTCTCCCGAAAGAGTCCCTAGGTCCCCACATTTGTTCTTGTTGTGTACCCATCACTCATTTGATTTAGGAAGTAGTTACCTCAGGGTTTTGCTAACTAGGCTCTCTCCCTCCTGCCCTGCCTATTTATTTAGAACCACTGCATTTGAAGGCTTACTTCTGGGAGTCACTATGCCATATAAGGGTGGCATCCACGGAAGGCCCCTGGATCTGACTGACTCAGAACTGACTCAGACCTAGTATTCAACCTGGAACATTTAAAAGAAGATGGGATTCTTTGTTGGGAGCTGGGAACTTAAAAGAGGATATGAAAACATGTCTCCCTGCTAGTTTGTTTACTGCCTCAGGCTGGCTCAGGAGCTCACGAGTTTGCTGCATATCTTTTCAGGCCTTAAATGACAGGACTAAAAGAATAACTAGGCAGGATGGTTATGAGTAAAACCTTGTTTTCCCTGGTGGGGATAAATCTCCATAAGTCTTCTGGGAAGCTATTGTAGATAGAAGGGAAGGATGAGCTTCTCTGTAAAATGCACAGTTCTGAGAGAAATTTGGAGGCAGTAGTTGTGGCCAAAGGTATTCTTGTTATATTTGTCTAGGGTGAGTCTCCAGCCTAGGTCAGGGTTTGCTTGGGGGAATGTTTATGCTGGCTCCCATATCTTCTCTCTTCCTTCTTACCCTTTCATTTTGTCCTGGTCTTTCAGGACCTGGAAATGGGAAAATTCAAACAGATCCTGTTATTTGCATGTTCGGTTGAAACATAACTCACACTCTCTGGAATAAGTGACGGTTTGAGTGAGAACGGTCCCCGTAGGCTCATATATCTGGACATTTAATCCCAGTTGGTAGAAATGTTTGAGAGGGCTGTGATGCGTGGCCTTGTTGGATGAGGTGTGTCACTGGGGCCTTTGAGCTCAGAAGTCTCACAACACTCCCAGTACCTCCTCCTCAGTCTCATGGTTGTCAAGAGGCAAGCATTCAACTATTGGTCCAGCGCCATGCCCACCTGCCTATTGCCATGCTCCCAACCATGATGGTCACAGCCTCTAACCCTCCGAAGCTAGAAGCCCCAAATAAACTCATGCCTTGGTCATGGTGTCTTATTGCACCAATGGACAAGTAATTAAGATAAATTCGTATGCTTGAGCTGTACAGTTAAGTGAGACAAAGGAATTTGCACACCTGTGAGCTAGCACTGTCCTCTGTAGAGAGATTATCCACTTCACCCTCAACTTTATTATCTGGAACCCAGGATGAACCTTTATTTCCCTGCACCTTTCCTCTGTTTTCTGCTTCACTCCTTACCTTTCTCTGTCTCTCTGTCTCCCTCTCTCCTTGTCTCCGGCTCCATCTATCTTGAGAATTTCACATTTAAAGAAGAACATCCCTCTGTGCTGCTCTGCTGGCTGCTCGTCCGCTCTCTGCTTGCTGCCTGGTCACCTGCAGCCGCGTTCGAGATAGTCCTGTGTAGAAGTGGCCAGAGCTGCTCTTTCTGCTTAGTTCTGTTGGGAGGATTTTCTTCGTCACCACTGAGCACCATTTCACGACTGAACACAGTGTCAGCTGCCATCCTGGAGGAACACTTTCACAAGCTGCAAACACTTCCTCCTGGTTTCAGTTTGCGGAATGCTTGGTTTGCTACTGCAGAAGACGACGAGGGCCCTGTTGATGTGTCTGTGCATTCAGACCCTTGTTCTGCCAGTGTGGACTGCCATGTTGCTGATGCTCATACTGTGAGCCATCCTTGCATTCTTAGAGCGATTCAGGATTGACGCTTTTGCAACTGTAGGCCATTTCACGGCTGCTGCTTCTCCTGCCTGATTCAACACACTGCTCAGGCATGAGCAGCCCACAGGCAGCTCTGTCCAGGTCCACACTGGTGCTACTGGGAAGCAGAATACTTATAGATGTTGAGAAACAGGATTTTTGTTCAGCTCTTCTCTCCATGGTGAATGCTTCACCAACATGTCCATGAGTAAACCGATGTGCACCGAGGACAGTAATTTTGACTGTTGGTGGAGAACCTCTAGCCTTCCGCTTCACATGAGATCCAGCGGGCTTATTGATTATATTGTTAACAAGCCCGTTTTACAGACCAAGGAGCCGACTCACAGGTGTGGCTCTTCCAGTAAGTGATGGTTGCAGCCCTCTGGTGTTGGTATATCCTGTTCAGGTCCTAAGTTCTGGGAGCTACTGGGCTCCAAACTGACCACAAAACTGACCACCGGAACCCAGCGTAGTTATCTGCTGCGGTGGTTTGAAAGAAAATAGCCGCGGTAGGGAGTGGCACTATTAGGAACCATGGCTTTGCTAGAGTAGGTGTGGCTTTGTTGGAAAAACTGTGTCGCTGGGGTGTGGGCTTTGACTGGGGTGTGGGCCACTCCCAGTGTGACGCAGACTGCTTCTGCTGCCTGAGGCTCAAGAGGCAGAATTCTCAGCTCCTTCTCCAGCACTGCGTCTGCCTGCATGCTGCCTTGCCCCCTGCCATGATGATCATGGACTAAACCTCTGAACTGTAAGCCAGCCCCAATTAAATGTTTCCATTTGTAAGAGTCACTGTGGGCATGGTGTCTCTTCTTAGCAACAGAAACCTGGAATAAGGCATCCGCACAGTGACTGAGGTATGACTTACTCCGTGGGTCCTGAATTTCAGCGGCTCATGGCTAATTAAAAAAGACCTGGTCGGCAAGAAGATTTCCTCATGATTTAGAAGAAAATTACTCCTGGTTGTACACAAGTGAATTAGAAATGAAAATGTGATTTTACAAAGATTTGTGGAAATTGAAAACGTCGTTAAAGTCATAAGCCATTTAAGTTGATGGTTGGAATCCTATTTTGACCTTTACTCTCAAAGAGCCTAGCTAGATGTTCAAGATTCACCCATGACGTACTGTGCACCATCTCACGGCTTAGAATACTCTTGATGGACCAAAGAGGAGAGGGGTCGTCTTCACTGAGGAGAGGAGCGAGCACTGGCAATCTGAACTTGTCCAGGGTGTGCCTCTCAGTGCTGCTTGCTTCTTTGCCTGGCTGGCCACAGTCCATTCCTGGCTCAGCATTCGGCTATAAGGGCTGAATGCCACAAGATGTAGAAAATAACGATGTGATGGATGGAACAGGGTGGAGGCCATCACACCAGACATCAGTGGAGTTGGGCGAGCAGGAATATGGTAAATAGAGAGAGCACAGCAGACACTGCCTAGACTAGAGCTCAGAGCAAACTCCAGATGCTCAGATCAACTCATGAAGTCTCTGACCACTTCTACCTCCTCTCTACCCATCAGCAGCAGTGATCTGATGCAGCAGGTGTGGGAGGAGGCTTCTGGCCCTGCAGGTGTGGGAGGAGGCTTCTGGCCCAGCAGGTGTGGGAGGTATGTCTTTGGTAACTGGTTTTCTTTGGCATCATGTTCAAGTTCTTGGGTGGTCAGGCAAAATTCCAATTTTGAAGATTCATTATCTTTTTAATACCACATAGTCATTTTTCTTCCTCCTTTCTTTCTTTCTTTTTTCTTTCTTTCTTTCCCCTTTTCTTTCTTTTTCTTCTTCATCCTCTTTTTATTCTTTGTAAAAGTGCTCCTCAAATTGATGCTACTTGAGACTCATACTTTGATGTCTTGACCATGGTTGTGCAAACACGCATCTCTAGTTCATTTTTCATAAATGTCTTCCTTTACAAATCACCAGGAGCCCATGCTGAGCCAGGAGTTATGCTGGACTGTGGACAGCAGATAACATGCATATTATTTTTGCTTTTTGCTTTTTTTTTGCATATGGAGGGCATTATGTTTGTATGGCTACAATACCTCTTCAAGCATGGCATGTCCCGAAGGTTGGCCTCTTAGGGGTCTGCAAGGAAATAGTGCTGTGGCAGGACTCTCTCAAAGAAATGGACAGCTACACGGTGAGTAGGGTTTCTCACCTGCTCTACAGATTTTTAGGGTGCTTTGATTGCCCCACATTGCCTAATTGCTCATCCATGATTATGTGCTCTACCAGAGAGAGAGCCAATACAAGAATGGAAATACAAAGGAAATATTATTGAAGCCAAGTTAAGATGGCAGCACCTGTGTCTAGGATTTCTCCCTTCAGGTCTTATGGTCATTTTTAACCTAGGGCTTGTAGGAAATCAGGCTTTCTCAAAGTTTCCACATAGTCTGCTTGGGGAAAAGCTGTGGTCTCACAACTCTGGGACGTTGGAGTCCACCTTTGTCAGAGGCAAAGCCCTGGAGTCTGGAAAGTTCTTGAAAAGTAAGCTGGTTTTACAGGGTGGTTCTGAGGCCTGTGTGGGTGATAGAGAAGTAGGGCCAAAGGCAGGAGCTGTATTTGAGGTCTGCATCTCAGCGAGTCATCTTGGTGTGCTTTGGCCAAGCAGGACAGGTGTGCAAGGCCTCGGCATTGGCTCTTAAGGAGCCTCTGTCAGGTCACAGACTCTGTCCTTCCATCCTCGGCCATGGTCAGCCCCGTGACTTTGCATTCATGACATTCCTTCTGCATCTGCTCCCCAGCTCATAATAAGCTGGCAGCTCAGTGGCCTCTTTCTTAAATTGGCTAGGCAAGCAGGCAAGCTTTACAACCAAGACAATCAATCTCAAACTGCCGAACCCAATCAGGCCGGGTGGAGACTGACCCTTTAAATTGAGTGTGAAATTGGGAGATGTCTCTCCATCCTCCCATGTGTGTGGGGCGCCACTTCCTCTCCTAAGTGGGGCTGTAACGGCAGTGCCACTCCTGCAGTTTTGTGATCAAACCTGGTGCCTGGACAGGGCAGGCACCGGGGCAGGAGGGCTGGCCATCTGGCTGCAGGCGTGCGGGACAGCCAGACACACACCAGGCTTTATGCACTTGTAAATCTGCACAGTGTGTCTCTCAGGTCTGATTTTAATTTGGGTAATATTCCTGTTAATAATAACATCTAATTACAACATCCATTAAAAGTTAGTAACATTAATTTAACAGGGAGAAAATCTAATAGAGTTCTTAGAGTGATATTGGCATTTTTCCATTAAATTAATGTTACAAACTTTTAACAGGATGTCTTAAATCGGCATCATTAGTGTTGGGAATATTAAACAAATTAAATTCAGGCCTGTAATATGAGGTGGGAGCCTATTTATGAATCCAGAAAAGGTGTCTGTTGGGCCCTTTCACCTGCTTAAAGCGTCCAACAGTAAGTACGAGAAGCTGTGCAGAGCTGCAGAATCCCGGCTTTCTGGAAACTTCTGTACAAGCAGTGTGTCTCTTAGTCCCCTGTATCTGCATGGTTAGAAGAGCAGGGGTGGACAAGGATGTACCTTTTCATATCATTCTTCCTTATTATGTGGCGGCCATTGTTTCCCCTGGTCTTTCTCCCTGTGCATGGTGGTGTGGAAAGCTGGGGAAGGTGGCTCTGGATTTGTGAGCTGAGGTTAAGAAGTCTCAGAACACCTGTGGTCATGCCGTGTCCTCTGCCTACTGGGTTGCTGAGGCCCTGCCTGAGACATCTTGAAAAGGTGATGGGCTTAGGTGGGCACAAGCGGACGAAGAAGCCAGTTCTTTGCAGGACCCTGAAGCCACCTGTTACAGGGATGAATCTGTTACTGGACATTTTCTCTCAAGAGAGAGACTTCAGGTGCCTGATGTGTGACAGGGGGTGGAGGGACATCCCGCGTTGTCCAGAGTAGAAAGCTGATTCTCTTTGACATTTATACAATTGACTGGTTTGTGATTGAGACACATTTTACCAAGATTGTCCCATCAAAGCCAGCAAGCTATACACATTTAGAAGGGGTCTTTGGATTCTATACGAGTCAAGACCCGAGATGATGACCATAAAATGGGGTTGGACACTTGGTAGGAGCAGCAGCTGCTGTCCCATGACTCCAAGAAGACGATCTACCCTGTTCTTTTAGCCCCCATCTGTCCTTGGACAAACTAGGAGCCAAGAAAATAGATGAGCTGTTTGTCCAGGCACGGCCTGCCCGTGTGTCTCTCACTCACCCTTACAGCCAAAGTCAGTCGAAGGCGGGCTAGTTGTCTGTTCTGCAGAAGATGGCTTAGCCATAGGGCTGCTGGGCCTGAGCTTTGAATTGCTGGGCTTAATACAGTTCTACCTCTGTAGTGGGCGGATAATTCTGAGTGAGTTGTCCAATTGTTTGGAGCATCTGTTTCCTCAGAGGTAAAGCGGGGGTGAGAATGCTTAGCAGTGGAGCAAGGCTATGCTGTGCCAGCTCCAGGGGCCTTCCTGTTTGCTACGTCTGAGCTTCATAAGAAAGTAATGTAGCACCTAGCCTCTTGCGATCACAGCAGAAACACATGGAATTTTCTCTTGGTCCCTCCTCAAGGCAGCTGGGGTAAAGGCAGAAAGGCCAGGGTTCTGACGGAGAGGTGCTACTCTGTTGACACACTTCCCCTGGAAAACCCACCCACCATGCTGTCTTGAGCGGATCCTTTGGCATCTGCATTGAGGTCTGGAGTAGAAAGGACTTTTGTCATCTGCTCAGATTTCTCCAGGGCATTTACGAGTAGGGAGACCCAGGCAGACATTGTCACATCCAGTGCAATTACAGAGTCCTGACCATGCCTGGCATCAGGTTTTATGGAAAACATGTTTGCTGTGCCAAATATGTGGCCGTGATAGATTTATTATTCCAATCATGTTTGAAGCACATCTCTGCAGTGTGGAGTGGCACAGAAACCAGACACGTGGGAAAGGGTTCATGGCAAGGTCTCGTGGGGGGGAGGTGCTCACCCTGGGTGTGGTGGCCTAATGCAGGGAAAACAATAGAGATTAAGGGAGTACGGACTATCAAAAATATAACAGACATTCTTCCAGCCCAATAATGCCAACCTAAAAATACCACAACTGTTTTTCTTGCCCTGTGTATATCATCTTTATGATACACGACACTCTTTTCTCTCTCCTCACCCTTTTCTTTTGAATCATAGTCTCATGTATTACAGGCTAGCCTCCAATTCACTATGTACTGGGAGATGGCCTTGAACCCCCGATCCTTCTGTCTCTGTTTCTCCAGTGCTAGGACTACAGACACGAACCGCCACATGTGGCTGGGATTTTTTCTTACAGGAAGTTGTTTCCAGGTTTATTGTTGTGGCTCTACATGTTTCTCTCTGTGCTTCCCAGAAGGCAACAGCTTTGCGGTGTTAGCTCATTATTTACAAAATGTCCTGGTGATTCATGGTGTCTTAATCATATCCGACTGAACTCAGTGGGGTTTGATTCCATAAAGACTGTTAGTCCCAGCACTTGGGAGGCAGAGGCAGGGAGATCCTGTGAGTTTGAGGCCAGCCTGGTCTACATAGCTCCAGGCCAGTCAGGACTACACAGGGAGACCCCGTCTCTACCCTACTTCAGAAGAAGAAGTCCTAAATTCCTTTCTAAAGCTACAAATTTGTCTTTTCCCAAGAACTCAGATTTTTATATAATTTGTATGTTCATGGATCTGAATGTGAGATGTACATCTAAATATACATATATCACACTACACACACACATATTTTGCATGTACTTATACACTTACACATCATATATACATGAATTATGTGTACATATTCATACATAACATGCATGCACACAATGCATTCTATATATATGCACATATTCATGCATGTAAATATACATTTGTATATATATGTGTACACACACATTTATATTATTTTTAGTCATTTCTGCAGCACAAGTCATATATGGTAAAACTGTCAGGTCGGTCTTCAAAGCTGCATGCCCTGTGGAGGAGGACAGGGTCCACAGGCCACATCTGCCCCCTGCTGGCCGCTCATTACTTTCCCTGCACTCTTGGTTTCCTCATCTGTGTGGTGGGGTCACAACAGACACCTTGTGGGGCTGTTGTAGGGGTTAGAAATAAAATCTTAAGCTCAGTCTGCGTTTCCTTCTCCGTGCTTTCTAATAAATAGTATTCATGGTTTTGTTCATAAGAATTAACATAAAATGAATTAATGGACTTTTAAAGTTTTTCTAATTCAGTAGTGCATAGAACACATATATTTTTAAGAGGAAAGTTTTTTTTTTTTTCTTTTCCCAGTAGCTTCTTTGCTGAGTCAATTTACGGCCTCCATAAGATAAAAATACAAATGGAAGTTAATATGTTGCACTTTCTCTTT
Source organism: Myodes glareolus (assembly GCF_982192425.1). Taxonomy (NCBI): domain Eukaryota; kingdom Metazoa; phylum Chordata; class Mammalia; order Rodentia; family Cricetidae; genus Myodes; species Myodes glareolus. Next base: position 7,799,953 of record NC_142038.1, on the reverse strand, counting down.
GTGTTTAAATGACTTGAAATCTAACCAGGGCTCAAGGCAGGGATCTTTGCCTCGGAGGCAGGCAGTGCAGCGGCAGGGTTCTTCTTAGACAGCTTGCACAGCTCCTCATGGAGGGAGGGTTTGCACAGTGGCGATATACACAGCATGACCTCCAGTCCAGATGAAATTCCTGTAAAAGCTGAGCAGGTCCAAGCACATGCCAGTAGGCTTAGATGTTAAGGAATGGTGTTTTCCACCCTCTACCGTAACAGGAGAATACGAACAAGAGCAGAATATGAAGAGGAGAAACTACACAAGCATGTATTTCTGAACAGTGCTTTGGAGACTGTAAATCCTTCTTGCAATGTGTGTGTGTGTGTGTGTGTGTGTGTGTGTGTGTGTGTGTGTGTGTGTGATGTTTAAACAGCCCACAAAAGTGAGGACTCTTTGGGAAGACCCCAGTGAGGGAGACCAGCCCATCAGAACTTGGCGAGATTCGGACAGAGTCCAGCCTTCTGAGGATGCGGCTCCAACAACAGTGCCTAGCAACTGCTTCTGATGTTGTTCTCTGATAGTTTTGCTTGGGAGGGTGGGCCTGGGTGAGCTTTCCCTTCCCCACAGAAATGGACACTAGACCAGGGGACAGTGGGAGCATCTGTGGCATCTTCCACAAGCAGCTTGTTGGTGTTGAGCTGGTCAGGCGTTGCCCCCAGAAGGCTCAATGCCTGTAAATCTTGTCTGATGGAGTGAACAGCATCCTGAGTGTTCTTAAGAAGGCAGTCTCTCCTGGCAGAACCAAGGGAGTCTCCCCTGCATGCCAGACCACAGCAGCTCAAAACAATGCGGGGTGTGCCTGTGTGTATGTGTGTGTGTGGGGGGGTCTTGTCATTCTGCAGTTGCTCTTTGCTTTCTTACTGTTGAAAAGTGATGGAGGAGGGTCATCTGTCCATTGTTACTTTAACTGGTTAATAAAGAGACTGTCCTGGCCTTTTTGATAGGCCAGCCCTTAGGTGGGTGGAGTAGACAGAACAGAATTGTGGGAGAAAAAAAGCAGAGGCAGGCAGACGCCATACAGCTAGCCCCCAGGTCAGACATGCTGAATATTTCCCGATAAGCCAACAGCTCGTGGTGCTACACAGATTATTAGAAATGGGTTAGATCAATATGTAAGAGTTAGCTAATAAGAGGCTACAGATAATGGACCAAGCAGTGTTTAAATAAATACAGTTTCCGTGTAATTATTTTGGGTAAAGCTGGCTGGGCAGGCGGTGGGAAGTGGCCCGCCGTTCCTTTTACAAGGTGGTGCCCAACATGGTAACTAAATCCACTTAAAAACCTGAGAAGGCTTAAAAACAACAACAACAACAACAAAAACTAAAAGTGAGTTTAACACAGATTTTGCTGTTTGCTAGGACATGCTGTAGAGAGATTTCCTGTTTCAGCAAAGGCTGGAGGGGCTCTGGCTCTGCTCCACCAGGCTAAACTGTGCTGACCTCAGGCAGGAACGATCGTAATTATCGTAATAGATAATTACGATATTTATTATTAAAAAAAGCACAGTTAAGGTTTAGACTGGAAATAGGCGGTACCATATTACCTCTACATGGTGCAACTTAAGTTTTTAAGAACTGCTTTGCATATTAAGAAATGCTCCTGGATACTAGAAATATTACAGATTCACAATAGGACAGATTCAGACATACAAGACCTATAAATGGGTCACAATGTTGGATGACTGTACGTAGGCTTGGGAGAGAAAAAAATATAGAGAATAAAGTTAATGCCTTAAAAAAAGGGTAAAGTCTTTAAAGAAACAGAGTACAAATAGTTATAGATTAAAAGAAATAAATAAAAATAAGCCACATAAAAATGGAAAATTCACAGCGAGTCTGGATTCTATACATTGTATTTTCTTTAAAATTTTTGACTATGAAGGAGCTAAGTACAGAGAGACATTTCATTATATGGGCTGCCAAGCTAAACCAGAATGGATATCATAAGGGCATTTGAGATAATGAAGATAAAGAAGATATCTTTATTGAAGATAAAACTTCAGAATTTGAGTTTAAGAATATGATGACTTGAAAAGGAGGTTCTTCTTTTGTTTTCACAGAGGATGAGACCCTGTGGATTGCTTCTATCCCAATATGTTATGATAGACCACGTCCTCCTGAAAGGTTGCTGTGAACACCCTCAAGAAATTAGTTTGCTCAACTGCCGACTGAGATGAATCTGGTAGACAGGTTATACCATAAAAGACCTGATTAACAACGCCCCCATTCAGCACGAAGCAGTTCGGAGAGAAATAATTGCGCCCATATTCCCAGATATTGTTTATAAATGTTCTTTTACATTTAAAGGGGGATATGATAGAGATATGAATAATTTGCATTGGTACTGATTTTAAGGTCAATTTTGCTATATGTATATATATTTCTGATCTTTATTAAGGTATTGTAATTGTGTAGTTCATTTAAAAATGCAATGTATAATTAAAAAATATAGGTTGTTAATGGATAATCATCGATAATAGTCAAGCTTGTAGTAATGTTAGTTTGATTTTCTAGATGTGCGTAGATATATTTCAGATAGGCATTCTTCATATCTTTCAAAGACTACAGAACATGGCATTTAATGTTTTAATAACTGAAGACTTTTCATGACAATGAGACACGTCTGCTCCTGGCAGCACCAATCTACTTCAAGAGGAAGATGGGCCTCGAAGAGGCTCCTTATGGAGTTGGTTAGCCATTTGGGCAAGAAACTGATCTTACCTGGACTGTTGTATAAACTGGACACAGAGAACCCGCAGAGAGAGGACTGCTGAACTTGCCTAAAGGTGAGATGGTCTTTCAGGGTTCCTGATTCATGAAAGAGTCTGAGAGACATTCTGCAGTACACAGCAGATAGTGACTGAACTGCCTTTGAAATTTCCTGCTTCATGGAAAAGTCTGCTGGATACTATGGGTCTGTAGGCTGAAGATGGATACCCCAACAGTACAAAAGAACTTTGGGTGACTGTACAGGCAGCGAGATGTCTTTGTCATTTCTAGAGATTGGAAGTTGTTTATTTCTTATTTGTTTAGGTAATATTATATCCTTCTGGAGTCTTTGGTGGAGTTGAAGAATGGTTAGTTATAGTTTTCCTTAGTTATGATAAAAGATAAAGTAGATATAAATATTGTAAGTGTAATTCTTGCTTGATAACTGTTTTGTTATATGCAATTTTACTGTGTTAAAATGAAAGCCTTTCTTTTTTGTTTAAACAGAAAAAGGGGAAATGATGGAGGAGGGTTATCTGTCCATTGTTACTTTAATTGGTTAATAAAGAGACTGCCTTGGTCTTTTTGATAGGCTAGCCCTTAGGTAGGTGGAGTAGACAGAACAGAATTGTGGGAGAAAAAAAGCAGAGGCAGGCAGATGCCATGTAGCTAGCCCCCAGGTCAGACATGCTGAATATTTCCTGGTAAGCCACCACCTCGTAGTGCTACACAGATTATTAGAAATGGGTTAGATCAAAATGTAAGAGTTAGCTAATAAGAGGTTGCAGATAATGGGCCAAGCAGTGTTTAAATGAATACAGTTTCCGTGTAATTATTTCAGGGGTAAAGCTAGCTGGGAGGCGGGCGGTGGGAAGTGGCCCACCGCTCCTTCTACAGAAAAGATTGTGACTTTTTATGTATTTCTAATTAAAAAGTTGAAATCATTCCCAGCCTGTAATAATGTGAGGGTTTGTGATCAAACAAGCAAACTGCAAACAGGAAGTGCCTTCTCCATTGCATGTACCAGGCTCCCCATGTGAGACTCCAAACCTATTCTATGTCTGAGCGGAGCTCTCCTCAGATGAGAGAGGTGCTTCATTCTCCAGCCAGGCTCCTGAGGGTGTGTTCACTATGACCTGTTACCACTACGGTGCTCTGTGTGGTGGCCAGTTTTTATGTCAGCTTGACACAAGCTAGAGTTATCCAAAAGGAGAGAACTTCAGTTGAGACAATGCCTCCCTAAGATCCAGCTGGAGGACGTTTTCTTAGTGATTGATGGAGGAGGAGACTAGTCCATTGTTGACGCTCCCATCCCTGGGCTGGTGGTTCTGGGTTCTCTAAGAAAGCAGGGTGAGCAAATCATGCTAAGCCAGCTGCATCCCTCCATGGCCTCTGCCTCAGCTCCTGCCTCCACCAGGTTCCTGCCCTGCTTGAGTTCCTGTGTTGACTCCCTTCAGTGATGAGGGACCACAGTGTGAAAATGTAAGCCGAATAAACCCTTTCTACCCCAACTCGCCTTTGGGTGTGGTGTTTCATCACGGCAGTGGAAACCCTAATGAACACATGCTGTCTGCCATTTTCAAAGATGACATTGACAGCCCATGGGCAGTACTTCAACACCCACCTGACTCGTGTCTTCAGAGAGCCACATGAAAGAAGAGTCCTGGGGACATGTCGTTAATGAATCGCTGAGGTGGTCTTGGTGGGAATGGTCAGGAAGGCTATGCTGTGGTGACTTCAGCTCGGGACAACCGTCCAGCCCAGGCATGGATGCATGTGTGCTTGACTTTTGGATGATTGAGCCATTCTCCTGCCCTAACAGCTTCATCTCCTCCTAGTGCAGGAGAGGTTCTGCGTATTAATATTGAACAAAGGGTATGGAGGAAATAGGTAGTCATAACAAGGCTTGTTTTGTGGGATTTCCATGGAAGAGCAAATGGATTCTTGTGAGATACTAGAGTTTTCGTGGCAAAGGTTTAAGGTTTGACACTCGGTTCAGCTGGATTTTCTTGCTTCTGTGTATCTTTTTGTCTTGGAAAATACCGTCACACAATTATGTATTCTTTTAACTGCTATATGTTCATGTCCTGGTGTTGTTCAGCAGAAGTATTAGGGTTGACTAAGTTTGGCATCGGCGCACTGGACTGAGGCTGAGGACATGGGAGACCTCCTGCTCACAAAACTGGGAAAATACATTCCAGCAGACTTCCTGATTCTCGAAGGTCTCACTGATGGGGAACAAGCACCATGTGCCTTGGAAGCCTTCCATGGGAAGTCATAACATTTTATCGTGGTTAAACTGGTTTGACTGTATGCCTCTGAAACAGAGCTGAAATGCACTCAAAGAACCTAGATAGCTGTGGGCTGGGAGGAGAATCCTTAGAAAGGCCACGTTGGAGATGTGACCAAAAGTTACAGGGCCTGCTGGTGGTTACAATGCCTGGTGTCTGCTTCCAAACGGCCGATGTGTAACCAGAACAAAGAATTAATGAGGAATGCAACGCCTTGCACTGTTGGCAGACATGAGCCAAGCACCCTAAGAAAGATGTCCCAGGAAAAGCAAGACTTGGGGCCATGGTGTGCTCTGCAGACCCATGCAGAGGACACAGAGCAAACATGCAAGGACATGTATGTGTCAAATCATAAAAACTACAGAAGGACACTGGTTGATGCTCTGCTCTATCAGGCAGCATTAGATTCTGTGTAATAAATGTGAATTCAAAAAGACACAAAGATCACGAAAACAGTGATGTGCTGATGGTTGCATTCAGACTCAACTTTCTTTATACTATGTATACAGTAGTGAATATTTGCCTACCTAGACTTTGTGTATATGTGTGTGCCTATAGATGTATGAGTGTGTTTGTTTGTGTGTATGTGTGTGTGTATCTGTCTGTATAGACCAGATCAGCATCAGGTGTTTCCCTCCCCTGCTTCACCTTAAAAACTACATGATTTATTTTCTCTCTCTCTCTTTATCCCCCCTCCCCATGTGTGTGTGTGTGTGTGGCACATGTGTTGTATGGAGGTCAGAGGACAGACTGTAGAAGTTGGTTCTCTATTTCCACTGTGGGTCCTGGGAGTGGATCTCAGACAGTCAGCCTTGGTAGCCAGGGCTATTACCTGCTGGGCAGTCTTGCCAGCTTTTCACCTAGCTCTTTGAGACAGTGGTTCTCACTGGACCTGGAGCTTGCAAATTTGCCACGTCTGATTGGCCATTTGTCCGAGAGCTACTGCCCTCTCTGTTTCCCACGGGTTGAGATTACAGGTATGTGCTACACACCTGGCGTTTCCTGGCGGATGCTGAGATCTGAACTCAGTTCTCATGTGTGGCATCCACTGAGTCACCTCCCCATGTGCTTACCAAAGTTTTGAAATCCATCTTAGTGTTGGACTCTTGCTCTTCCTACCGGCTAACACCAGTCATACAGCAAACAGATGTGACTGACCTCGAGGGACGTGTGTTTGGGGTGGCCAGCACACACTTATAATTGACTCCAGGTAACATCTGAACACATAGCAGGACACATTGTATGCTGTAACCTAAAGATGTGGAATGAATTATCTAAATTATGACACAGAAAAGAATGGTAGCCAGCCTCATAATTGAATATCCTTTAGGATATAATGCATGTTTTGTTTAACGAGTCGGAATCAGGCAATCAGGATGACATGAAACATAAATTAGCATGATTCTAAAACAAACACAAATATTTGTGCATCTTCTTGTGCAATCAGGTGCAGGCAGAGCTGGGATGTGGCTGGCAGAGCCTGTCTGTTTTTAATTAAAAGAGCACCAAATAGAACCATCATGCTTAACATTCGAGGGGGGAAAAAGCTCAATAAAATTTCCCAAGCAGCTTACTTATAACAGGGCAATTGATTTTCCTGCAGACTGGCCACACTATGGATTTGGGTGATATGACTTATTGATTATTGCTCTCAGTGCTCCTGGCACTATTGACAGGTGGAAGATACACAGAACCCCCTTTGCCACGATCTCCTGGCTGTCCAGGAAACTGCACATCTGGTTTCTCTCAGCTCTTGTGGCTCTCCTTAGGGAAGGTTTGCCGAGTCAAGCCTGGCCTTCTAGGAAGTGACTTAATTAGGGTTGTTTTTACACTTTTTCTTTGGTTTCATTACAATCTTTACACTTGTGCAGTGGCTTTTAAATATCACTTGCTCCTTGCTCTGCCTTTGGGACCCATGTGGATGTCTACCCTCAGGGCAGGGGTCTTCACAAGGTCGTTAGAGCTCACTGGGGTGAGGGGTGAAGGGTCCTTTGAGGGCCTGGGAGGTCAATCACTATTTCCTTTATGATGGATTTCTTCTTCTACATGCACACACACACACACACACACACACACACACACGCGCGCGCATATATACACATACATGTATATATGTATAATATGCAAAAATGTAAGCTGAAGCCTCTATTTAAACTTTGAAGGATATCTTGCTATTGGCCACTAGCTATGGTATATTCTTAAGGATGGAGACCCATTTTGTCATAACTTTTCTCACCATCTGAAAGTTTATAGTGTTGTTTCATTCTTAATTTAGCAAGATTCAAACTTGGCACAATGATGTTGAAATGAACTTTGCCATCATAATTTATAAAGTTGGTACCAACCACAGAACTTACCACACTCTCTGAAGAAGGTTATTGCACACATACGAGGCTCCCCGGAACCCTGTTTGCAAGAATCATGTGGAACTTGTGGGCTCTACTGGATGTGTCTAAAAGCCAGGCTCCACACACCCAGTGAGGGCAAAACACATTTCCTAATTGACGAGTTCAATGCAACTTCAATGCAATTTAAATACAATTATGGGGTGAAGCATAATTAATTTTAAAATCATATTTAAGTGATTTTTAGTCTGTGATCTGGCTCATTTAATGGAAAAAGAACGTCATTAAATCACTTACTCTGTGCATCTGAAAGGCTTTCTCCCCAGGTCTTTGTGCTTTTATTTCCTTTCTTCCTTCTAGACTGTTCTGTGGTCTGGGTGATTACATCGTAAACGGTTTAAAAGCCCCTGTTCACAAGGCTTCCTGAAGACATGCCAGGACTCTGACTCACTCTGTTTGGTGCTTCTGTCAGATTTCTGTAGCAGAGAACATGGTGGATTCCCTCTCGCATGCCAGGGAATTCTCTCTTTCCTTCTCCTGCCTCCTCTTGCTCCTGTCTAATGCAATGCTTGCTGCTTGAGTTTTACGGCAATCCCTCGAATGTGGTCCTGGACATGATTTCCTCATATTTGAACAAGAGGAAGGTCAACGGTAAAGGTAAAAAGGTTAAAGGTTAAAGGTCAAGAGAGATGACCACTGTTTCTCACTCAGCCTGTGGGTTGCGACCCCTTTGGGGAGCACATTATCAGTTATTTTGCACATCAGGTATTTAGTTTACAATTTACAAGAGTAGCAAAATTGCATTGATGAAGTAGCAATAAAATAATTTTATGGTTGGGGTCACCACAACATGAGAAACTATATTAAAAGATCACAGCATTAGGAAGGTGGAGAATCCCTGACTTAGTGGTTAGGAATGCTTACAACTCTTAAAAAAGAATCCAAGTTTGGTTCCCATCACCCAGCTCACAACCACCTGTAACTCCAGCTTTAGGGGGCGTAGTGCCCTCTTCTGGCGTCGTCAGGCACTTGCGTGTAACTGAGAATAACAAACGTACACAAACAGCTACGTAACCAAACAGACCACCCAGACAAAACAAAAAGATAAAAAACTTAAAAGAAAAAATATGAATACGGTTCTGTAGCTGTGAACATGTTGTGTTGTTCATTTTGATGTTACTCGTGTGGAAAAATTGTACTTGTGCCAAGTCTCAAATTGTATGATGCAGCTAAAATAAGAAGGTGTACCCCCAAATCTGTCTGTCTCTTTCTCTGTTTTTTAATTTCTCCTCCTTCACTTCAGATCTTCAAAGGCTCGATTGTCCTAATAATTGATTTAGTTTTGCAATGTATTATTCTGGAATGAGCCCTGTTAAAAAGGTTAAAATTATATGACTAGCTTACGTCTGAATTCTTTATACTCTGTCTGTCCCTTACAGGGACTATTTCAGAGGAGACACAGCTCTCTAGCTGGTCCTCAAGGATGCTATGGGCATCTTCTTACTAGACAGCCTGCCATCCATCTCATTGCTCACTCAGACATAGCAGAGACTCTCACCAGCCTTGCTTTATAGCTGGTGAGATCCAGAGAACATGCATCCTGGCCGCCATGACACAGCTGCGGCCCTGTTCTTGTAGCACGTGACAACTTGGTGACATTCTGGCCACATGAGTACTTGCAAGCTCAATTTGGCATCTTCATCATGTAGAAAGGAAAGTATTCCATGTATGTGTGTACATCTTAGGAAAGAAAGTTTCTCTTGTGTTAGTTTTCTTCTCTGAAAATTGAGACTATTAAATGTAGACAGTCATTTCTACTGCCAGCCCCAAATAGTGACATAGAGACTTCTTAATTATGAAAGCCTGGCCTTTAGTTTAGCCTGTCTCGGCTAGCTCTTATAACTTAAATCAACCCATTCATCAATCCAGATTTTGTTGTGTGGCATCACTTTCTTCCATTTTACACCTTCTGTTTCCTCCCTGTGTCTCTGGCTTCTCCTGTGAGGTCTAGATGACTCCTCCTCTTCCTTTCTCTATCAGGAAATCCTGCCTATACCTCCTTCCTGGCTATTTGCCACTCAGCCTTTTATTACACCAAATCACAACAATACACATTCACACAGTGTGCAAATATCCCAAGACAATTAAAAGAATCAACCTCTTTGGGCTATTAGAAAACAGAAAGATACGAAGTGGCAAATCATAGTACTGTGCAAAGTAGATACTCAATAAAATTTACATTTATTCATGTTTTTAATTCAGCCCTCACTCCCAGGACATTCTCTGTTTCTCTGCAAAGGATTTACCAATGTGCAATGAGTCTAATCTGTGTGATCAGTGGGGCTGGGCTGTTCTCTCTGAGAGTCTTCAGAATTATATGACGGCTGCCAAATTGAATATTCATTTGCTGTTACGAGTCTTCAGATTTCCAGTTTCCTTTGGAGTTGCTTCCAGGTTGTTCTGTGGTAGTCTGTTTGCCTAGGGAGTTCCCTGTTTCATGTAGGTCTCTAACTGCTTGGCATAGAATGGTTTACAACTTTCCCTTGTCTTTTTGTTTTATTTCTGTGACATTAGCAGTAGTAGCCCCCCCCCCATCCCATTTCCTTCTTAGTTTTAGCATTTTCATCTCCGATTTTTTATTTTATCAGTCAGGCTAAATATTGTCATTTTTGATGCCCCCCTTTCAACACCTATCATTTTAACTTATTTGTGCCTTGGCTTTCAATGTGTGTGTCTTACACACCATGTATAGGTGAGGCTTTTATTTATTTATTTTTTTTTTAGGTTGATTTGGTTTTCTTTCTTTTCTCTTTTTTTTCTCTTTCTGTCCCTTTCTTCCTTCCTTCCATCCTTTCTTCCTTCCTTCCTTCCTTCCTTCCTTCCTTCCTTCCTTCCTTTCTTTCTACAAAATTGCCCTGCTAATCTCTGTTTTCAGTGGAGCTTTTTATCTATTGATAGTTAAATAAGTTATGGGTAAGTGACCATTCATCATAAGACACACTACAAACCCCAACTCTACTATGCTACCCCCGGGATCTGAAAGAACAGCACAACAGCACCCCAAAAGAGTTCTGTCAGAACAAACCTGCAGCCTTTGGAAGTCTTCTGCTGGGGGAGTTGGACAAGGAGCTTGTTCTGCTGACCCAACCAGCTCCCTCATGTGACTTTACAGTTCCATAGTCGATGAGCCACCACTGACCAGTCCTCCAACCTACTGCTGTGACATCACAGGTCAGGCTGAGCCCCGTGCTTCCTCCTGAGGTTGGGGGATGAAGTTGAACCCAGAAAAATTCTGAAAGCTGGTGACACCAGGGAATCAGGATCTCTAAAAATCAATGCAAGAAAAAAAAAACTTAGCAAAAATAGTTGGAATTGACCTTTTCAGGGCTCTGGGAATCCACAAAAAGTTTACAGCAATCTGAAGAGCAGTCTACTCAGGCAAAGAGGAAAGGGACCTAGAGGGAGCCTGGGTCCTCTAATACCAACTGACCTGGCCCTTACATACTCCCCAGCCAAGCAGCAGGGCCTGAAATTCCAGCAGCAAGGGGCAGACCCTGAGCCGAGAGAACTCCTCCACACTCATTCCTGCCTCGCTAGACCAGCTCCAGCCCCCCCAGAAGGACCCCACTTACAAGGCTGTCTTTATCTGCCTGACTCATAGTTCACACAGTGGGAAAGCCTTTGCCTGGAGGTGTGTTTAGTTTCTGTTTGCAGCACTTCTTCTCTCCAGAGTTAAAAGACAATGGCATGAGGTAATAATTAGGAATATGTGTTGATAGGCACATAATATACAAAGGTATAATTTGTGTGACAATAACAGCCCAAAGGACAGAGGAGAAAATGGATTTATACTGTCTTTGTACACCTTTGAGACCAAATTGGTATTTTATATTTTATGTCATTTTGTTCTTTTATTTTATTGCCTTCTTTGGGGTTAAATAGAAGTGTGTGTGCACGCGTGTGTACGCTCGCGCATGCGTGTACATGCGCATACATGTGTGTATGTTAGTTTAATTTCTTTGCCTTTTCTCTTCATATATTTTAAGGTTATTTTCTTATTGGTTGTCTTGAGGATTGCAATTAGTACAGTGTGTACCTGTGTGTGTCTGCCTGTGTGTACATATGTGTGCATGTGTGTGTTTATGTGTGTGAGTGTGTTTCTCACTGAACCTGGTTGTGGGATACTTGACACTGTGAAGATGAATGCTGTGACGGGTGTCATAAGATGCTGACTGGCCAATAGCCAGGCAGGAGGTACAGGTGGAACTTCCAGGCAGAGAAAGAGAACCTGGGAAGGGTGAAGGTGGAGTTACCAGCCAGGCTCGGAGGAAGCAAGATGGCCAGTTATGGAGATGACACCACACAGCAGAACACAGATTAATATAGATGGGTTAATTTAAGTTATATGAGCTAGTCAGAAAAAAAAACCTAAGCTAAGGCCAGGCTTTCATAATTTCATAATTTCATAAGTCTCCTTCTCATTATTTATGAGCTGGTGGCAGACAAAGCAGCTTGCTCACCAATACAGCTAGACTGACTGGCCAGAGAGGCCTTTGGGATTTTCCTGGATTTTCCTGTCTCTGCCTTCCAGCATTGGCGTTACAAGCACACACCACTGAATAAATTAACATTAACCCAAAGTAGATAAGATACATAGAAGACAAACATCAAAATGATGGATACCATGCAAGAAGGTATGGTGCTGAGGCCCGTCACTGAGGCCATGGGTATGGGGAAGTAGGGAAGTCTGCGAGCGTCTCGCATGCTGAGTTAAGGTGATGCATGGCATCACAGGACAACTCCAGAGACTTTCCCAGGACCACTGTGCACCTTCCAGGTCCCTGTGTGCACCACTCTGGAAAGCTTAGAGCCCTTCCTGCAGTACTCCTTGCTCCTGTTGGGTTTTGTTATTTAGATGATTATTCTTAGCCCCACTGAAGAATAGGATGATTTCGCTGGCAGCCGAAAGGAGAATCATTTTGTTTCTCACCGCGGGACAAGTAAAATTGACATCTTCCCCCCCATTCCCAGGGAGGCGTAATTAGAAATTAGAGTCATGTCAAACTGTTCACTGCAGCTGTAAACTCTGGCAGGGAAATGATGGGCACCTTGGGTCCCTGTCAGCCCTGAGTTTACTGTAGGTATGCATTCGTGCATAGGCATGTGCACAGGATTACATACATGTACTTGTGTGTGTGTTTGCACATGCATACCCCTGTGAGTGATAATATGTGCACTGTGAAGGCTTACGATTGCTTGCTATGAGAAACTGAAAGAGAATCTGAACTTTTGGGTCATTCTTAAGACATCCAAGTGCCCACCGCTTTTTGGTGGGGAAATATTGCTCTCCACTTGTTGAAACCCGAGTTGCTTACAGTTAGCCCAGTAGGCATTAGCTTCTGTTACCAAGGCAGACTGCTTTCTGTGGAGTGGTGGGAAGGCTCGGCGACTGTTCATAAGCCACGAGCATGGATGGATACAGTGCGCCCAGTGCCCAGTCTCCGCTGGCTTGCACACCTGCCCAATGTGTGTTCTGTGGAAAGCGTGCAAGGCCACAGGAGGACCAAGGCTGCGAACGCTCAGTGCCTGCCGGTGTTTGACAAGTGGAGTTTGGATGGAAGCTTAGTTCATTGTGAGTCTTTTAAATTATAGCTTTCAAGTGAGTTTTTCATCATTTTTTTCTTCTAGAAATTATATGGGTGTATGCGTGACTTTATAAAATATGATACATTGTAAGCATTGATTTGAAAATCCTCTGAATTCTGTCAAAATAACTATGGGGGTTAGATGTAGGTAATTACTAAGGCAGCACGGAAACCCCACAGACTGGAGTGCACTGAGGTACACAGCAGCAGCCGGTGGCAGAGCAGCCTGCCCTGGGCTCTTTTCACGGCCCTCATGTGAGGCTCTGCTTTGGACTCCAGACAACCGGTTCCTTCGGCAAGATCTCCCCTTGCCATGCCTGAGAGGTCTTTTCATGGTTTGTTGATGAAGATTGATTCTTTTTTTTCTTATTGATTTTTATTGAGCTCTACATTTTTCTCTGCTCCCCTCCCTGCCTCTACCCTCCTCCATTTCAACTCTCCCCCAAGGTCCCCATGCTCCCAATTTACTCAGGAGACCTTGTCTTTTTCTACTTCCCATGAAGATTAGCTCTATGTAAGTCTCTCTTAGGGTCCTCATTGTTGTCTTTGTTCTCTGGGAATGTGATTTATAGGCTGGTTTTCTTTGCTTTATGTTTAAAAACCACTTATGAGTGAGTACATGTGATAATTGTCTTTCTGTGTTTGGGTTACCTCACTCAAAATAGTTTTTTAGCTCCATCCATTTTCTTGCAAAATTCAAGGCATCGTTATTTTTTTCTGCTGCGTAGTACTCTATTGTGTAAATGCACGACATTTTTCTTAACCATTCTTCAGTTGAGGGGCATTTAGGTTGTTTCCAGGTTCTGGCTATGACAAACAATGCTGCTGTGAACATAGTTGAGCACATGTCCTTGTGGCACAATTGAGCATCCTTTGGAATGGCCAAGATCAAAAACACTGATGACAACTTATTCTGGAGAGGTTGTGTGGGAAAGGGAACACTTCTGCATTGCTGGTGGGAATGCAAGCTGGTACAGCCCCTTTGGATGTCAGTGTGACGATTTATCAGAAAATTAGGAAACAACCTTCCTCAAGACCCAGCAATACTGCTTTTGGGTATATATCTGAAGATCAGTTCTTACTCTTTGCCGTGTGCCTGTGAAGCTCAGCCTGGTGCGGGGCATCTCCGTGATATTGTATACCTGCATTTCCCACAGCAGCTAGGGAATTAAAGGCAAGGTCTGTTGCCAGTCCCTGACATTTGCTGAGGATATGCAGCCTTTCAGGGTATAAGTGGTGATACTTTTCCATGAAGGTTAAGTGTGCCCTGGGGAGGGTATATGTGGTGGAGTGCACTTTTATCTCAGCACTGGGGAGGTAGAGGCAGGTCTGGCCTATGTGGAGTGGCAGCCATACAGAGCTACAAAGAGACTTGTAGTTGTTTGTTTGTTTTTACTTTTTACTCTTACGGTGGAGGGGGTGCCACCCAGCTCCCAAATAAATCTCATGGAAACTTATTCTTTCCTATGAATGTCCAGTCTCAGCTTGGCTTGTTTCTAACTTTTCTTAACTTAAAATTTTCTATTTCTCTCTCTCTCTCTCTCTCTCTCTCTCTCTCTCTCTCTCTCTCTCTCTCCCTTTCTTTACTTCTTACTCCATGACTCGCTGTATAGCTGGATGGCTGGCCCCTGGAGTCCTCCTCCTTATCCGAATCCTTGAGATCTTCTCATCTCAGATTTCTCCTCCTATTTATTCTGTCTGCCTGCCAACCCTGCTTATTCTCTCTTATGCCTTTTTATTGGCCATTCAGCTCCTTATTAGACCAATCACGTGTTTAGGCAAGCAAAGTAACACAGCTTCACAGAGTTAAACAAATGCAACATAAAGGAATGCAACACATCTTTGTTTCATTAAACAAATGGTCCTCAGCATAAATGAATGTAACACACCTTAAAATATTTCACAACAGAGAGTCTCAGAAAACATAGACAAATAGAAAACAAGGTGCTATAGGGAAACTCAAGATGATTGTCAAATTTTATGGATGGCAGGATAATGGTGCTCAGGGCATTCTGCCTTCTTTCAACTGAATAAGAAAAGTTGTTATACAGCACACATTCGCAAGAGCCAGTGACAGGTCCTGGCTTGTCTGTGACTCTAGGAATGTTCCTAGCCGCTCATAATTCCACTTTCTTATCACTGGAACCAGTTAGGAAGCTTAGGTCATAGCCTTGCTCCAGGGAGCAGACCTCATCATCGTGATGTTCAGGCCGACAGATGGATGTCTAGAAAGGTCACATGCCATGCTAGGACAGTAGTTCTCAATCTTCCTAATGTTATAACCCTTTAGTACAGTTCCTCAAGTCATGGTTACCTTCAATCATAAAATTATTTTTGTTGCTATTTCATAAGTGTAATTTTGCTACTGAGTCATAATGTAAATATATGTGTTTTCTGATGGTCTTAGGTGACCCCTGTGATTGGATCATGGTTGAGAATCACTGAGTAGGAGAAACAGGAGGTGAGTGACAGGCACAGGAGACTCGGCCTACATCATAATCGAGGCAGCGTATCCAAGCTTGCTCTTTCCTTTACAGTATTTCCCTCTTGTATGGTGGGGGGAACTAGGGACCAGAGGTTGCCCTCCCTGATGGGTCTACCCTTCATTTCACATCTCCTCAGTGCTGTGCAGTGTGGAAGGGATGGCCTTGCTATGAGCCCAGCTCCTCTCTCCCTGGAGCAAATTTTGGTAGGATTCTAATTTAGGACATTAGAATTTCCCACTCTCACCAGAAACACTTGTTCCGGTTTAAATGTGAAATGTCTCATGGGTTCACATGTTGTGTGTTTGGTCCCCAGCTAGTCATGTGTTTTTGAGAGGTGCTTGAAACTTTAGAAGGTGGAGTCTAGCTAGAGGAAGTGATCCCTAGATACTGAGAGGAATACCTTCAAAGGGCATCTTGTCATAGTCTCTATCTCTGTCTCTGTTTCTCTCCCCTCTACCTCTTCTTCTCCCTTCCTTGTCACCATGAACTGAGCAGCCCTGCTCTGCAACTTAGATGTTCTCTGCCTTGCATTGAAACACAAACTATGGAGCCCGGGAACTGTGGACTTGCTTCCTTTGAGCTGTTCTAGTTAGATTCTTGTTGCTATGACCTAAAAGCTGGCTAACACAGCAGAGAGATGCCCTGAAGTTCTAAGGAGAGCGCAAATGCTGGGAAGTGAGGTTCTGATGGAGGCCTTAGCTATGAGGGCAGCGAGAGGGATAAGGAGACCGAGTCCAATGACAACGCTGTGAAGGAGGTCACATCTACTTCTCTTGTCTGCTTTCCAAGGCAGGGTCTTGCTGATCCTGGTCATTGAATGGCCAAGAGGCCACTGTCTAAGCATGCCTTCCAGGAAGGCTGATGGATGGAGACTCTAAGAATTTTCCCACATGTTTCTAGGCCCAGTTTTGCTGTCAGTCTCTGGGCTTCTGTGTCCATCCAAGCTTAGACTGAAAGGCAATAGCTGCTGTGGGACCTTCAGGATCCTCATGTCCTGGCTGGTGCCCTTTGACGTGTTTGAGAAGGAGGGCTGACCCTGATGGGTAGAAGAACTGTTCAAACAACCTACCTGGCATGTGCCTAGTCCGTGGGTTAGGAGGTGGGTCTGTTCAACCTACTGAAGCCAGCTGTTACCTTGGAGGAGCTTGGACAGGGGCCAGTGTTCTAGAAACAGAGGGGCTTCGACCTAGGGCGGGATCTTGGGCTATATCAAGCCATCATGGTTGGTTTCCTTACCTCCCTACTGCATTCTCCTTGCAATCAAGAAGGGGGCAAAGTGGGCCAGCTATAGATTCTCCCCTGCCCAGCATGACTCCCCTGGGAGTTTTTATAGTGGGAAACAAAGAACATTTTCCTTCATGTTTGTATGTAGGCAGACGTTTCTGTCCCACCTGGTTCTGCTGCTGTTCAGTCCCAAATAAGCACACAGAGGCTTAAATTAATTATAAACCGTTTAGTCTATTGCTCGGGATTATTACTAGCTAGTTCTTACAATGTAAATTAGCCAATAATTCTTTTTTTTCTTTTTTTTCCTTATTTATTTATTTAAAGAATTTCCACTTCCTCCCCTCCTCCCAATACCCTCCCGCTCCCCCGACTCCCTCTCCTCCTCCCTCACCATTCCCAAGAGCAGTCAGGGTTTCCTGACCTGTGGGAAATCCAAGTTCCTCCCCCCTCCCTCCAGGTCCAGGAAGGTGAGCATCCAAACAGGCCAGGATCCCAAAAAGCCAGTCCATGCAGACGAAACAAGACCCAGTGCCATTGTCAATGGCTTCTCAGTCAGCCCCCATGTCAGCCACATTCAGAGAATCCGGTTTGATCACATGCTCGTTCAATCCCAGTCCAGCTGGCCTTGGTGAGCCAATAATTCTTATATATGTTTAACCACGAAGCTTGGTACTTTTTCTCAGTAAGGCATTCTCATCTTGCTTCCTCTGTGTCTGGCTTGGTGCCTTTCCTCTTGCCAGAATTCTTCGAGTCTGGTCACCTCTCCCATACTTCCTGTCTGGTTACTGGTCAAGTGGCATTTTGTCAAACCAATATGAGTGATAAAATCGTTACAGTGTTCGAGACTGTTATCTGACATATGTGGACTTTCTTTTGCTGTTGGCGCCTCTCCCTGCCCCTCCCCCTTATCTCTTCATTCTTGCACAGGTGTTTCTGCCCCAAGGACAAGAGTCAGAAAGGGTGTGTGTGTGTGCGCGCGTGCGCACGTGTGTGTGTTTAGGGGTGTGAAGATATTAATTGGAAGACAGAGACACGGTGACTATGAATCCCATGACTGACCAGAAAGAGCCAAGATGACCTAGACTCCCAAGTGCACCTGCTGCCCGGTGCTTTAAACTGCACGAGGCAGATCTGAGATAAGTGAATATCATCTTAAAAACATTGCTGTCAGAGAATACAGCTCTAGAATGGTTTCTACAGAGTTGGGGGGTTCCTGTGCTGCTATGAGGATTATGGGCAGGAGAAACAGCGCGATCCTGCTGGGTAGGGGACCAGGACCTTTCAGCCCCCCACCAAGTGCAAGGATGTTACTAGAGGCCGTTCTTCTTGAATCAGCCCCGCAGTTCTCTCTCCCTCGGCACAGGAGTATGTATCACCTGGGAGGAACCGGGGCCTCGAGGAGCACATTCCAGTGTCGGGAAGGCTGCCAGATAGAGTCAAGGCACACCTGTACTGCTGCTGCTTACTGGGCCAAAGTAGGGGGAAGTGAGGAGAAAGGGGAACAGACTCTGCCCAAGACTGTCAGAAGCAGAATTCTGCACTCTGGTTGGTGGAACTCACAGCTCAATGCTGACACTATGGAGAGCCTAGCTCAGAGTGGGGGGCGCCCTACTGACTCGTCTGGGGATGCCTCACCTAAGTGGGAAACATTGTGCACTTGCAAAATCCCGGTAGAGCACCCACCGGCTTGGCAGTGGGCAGCTTTGGTGAACAGAGGAGGTTGGCACGGACAGAACATAGGCGCAGAGCCACAGGCTACCAGCCTCAGGATCCCTGGATATGAACAGAGGGAATGGCTTCCAAAGCCACTGCAGCTCCTGACACCCCAGCTCCAGGTGCCCTTCTGCCTGACGTGGCTTTGCTGAAAATAACACATTTCATCCTTTGTCATAATTACAAGCATCTGATGACATGAAACACAGGCCCGCCTCCCAGCCTTGCCAAGACTGTGACAATACAGGGAGCGTGGGCGTGTGAGCCTGTCACCCTGCGATCCCGGAGTTCTGTGAAAGGTCATACGCGCGACCATGGAGAACCATTCCTCCTAAATGCTCGGTGTGCCTGCAACGGAACTAACAATTACCAGGTCTTCATCGCAGTCTTCTCTGCAACATGGAATTTCCTGCTGTGTGAAGGCCTCACGAGCTCAGGAGTAAATTGGTGAACCCTAGGTCTAGCAGGACCCTGCAGGTGCGGCTCCCGCCTCCTGCATTGTCTGCACCCCAACTGGGGTTTCCCTAGACTCAGCTGCTACCAAGTTGGCTTCATTTGTTTTTTGTTTGGATTTTAAAAAATTCTCACTTTCAAGAAATCTTAACATCTTACATTCCTCCCTTTCTTCTGTGTTTCTTTCACATGGGTTTAGGCTCTAGTGGCTACTTTAAGTTAGGCTCTCCCTGGAAATAGCTAAATCCACGCCAACTGGAGAACTTTTGTTTACCCAGGGTTTCCAATCCCTCACTCAAGGTTTCCTCCACTCTGCAAGTGTCCTGGTGCCAGGCAGCCCAGTGCAGACTCCGGCTCTTCTCAGTATCTTTAGGGGAGTCTCATCAATCCTTAGATCAGCAGGCTTATTGTTATTATTACCTATTGACTGTGAAAGAGAGTTTATTGATTATATCAGTGGTTCTCAACCTCCCTAATGCTGCCAACACTTTAATATAGTTCCTCATGCTGGGCTGACCCCCAATGATAAAGTTACTTTTGTTGCTACTTCATAACTGTTATTTTGCTACTGGTATGAATCACAATGTAATTACCTGTGTTTTCGGTTGTCTTAGGTGACTCCTGTGAAGGAATCATTTGCTGCCGCCCCCACCAAAGATTAATAAGCCTAATGTTTAATCTTACCAGTGACCTCAGATGCTTTCATCACTCAAAAAAAAAAGAGTTTATTGCACACCTCTGTCACTGTGGCTCTGACTGTCGCTCAAGCATAAGCCACGCTGAAGTGAGGGGTGTGATGTGGGAGTTCTCTCTGTGAGCTATGTTTGCCTTTAATGAATAAAGAAACTGTTTTGGACCTATAGCAAAGCAGAACTTAGGTAGGTGGGGAAAAGTAACTGAATGCTGGGAGAAAGAAGGACAGAGTCAGAGAGACACCATGGAGCCGCCGCCAGAGTGAGACATGCTGAAACTTTAGCTGGTAAGCCACTGTCACGTGGTGATACACAGATTAATGGAGATGGGTTAAATTAATATGTTTGAGTTAGCCAATAAGGAGCTAGAGCTAACAGGCCAAGCAGTGATTTAAATAATACAGTTTCAGTGTGATTATTTTGGGTCTAAGCTAGCCAGGCAGCCAGGAACCAACAAGCGGCCCTCCTCCTATTACAGGGGCATGCCACCCTCAAGGCTCTGGGCAGCAGTTGTCCCCTAAAAGGTCATGGGGTTAGGACAGGAGGTTCTGAGATGAATGGGAGGGTGGAGTAGGACTGGGTGTCTGTCACCAAAGGCTTCAGGTGAGATTCATGCAAATGTTTAAAGAGACCGAGTGACACAGTCACAGCAGGTAATGTACAATTGCTCAGACTGGGAGAGAGGGTGACGGCAAGTCCGAGGACTTCCGTGTTGGCGCTTAGGTAGCACTGCTCTCTTTGGTAATGACACACTCTTTGTAGTGCCACGCTCTTTGGTAGTGCCACACTCTTTGTAGTGCCACACCCTTTGGTAGTGCCACGCTCTTTGGTAGTGCCACACTCTTTGGTAGTGCCACACTCTTTGGTAGTGATACTCTCTTTGGTAGCACTACCTGCTTGCAGTTTCCCAACTTCAGTAGCTGATGTGAGTTAGCCTACTAAGGAGCATATAATTGGGGCAGTGTCCTGCATTTTCTTTATGTCCCAAGGGTCTTAACAGAGCACAGTTCTAGGAGGAATTAATATCTTAACAGTGCCACCACTGTTATTGGAATGTGTCCAATGTCCAAGATCCCCTGTGACCCAAAGCCAGGCCACCAATAGAATGTGAGTCTCTGTACCTACCCATCTGTGTCTGCAGCTCAGCCCCACTGTTCTTCAGACTCACTTTGTCCCCTCAACTCCACACCTGTGGACGGCTGATGAGACTGCTCTGTTGAGAACATAAGCCACACCCATGAGCACAGGCCTGCCACCCATCATGAGACATCACCTTCACTCCTGTTACCCTGTGTAGGGAGAACACAGGGTGAATCCTGGTGTTCAATATAGTATCAGCTGTCAGATTGCCAGTGACCCATTACACATATGAGCAACCAGAGGGTGAGTCTTGGGGGTAGGGTCACAGTAGGTGGGTCCTTTCTATTCTTTTATTTTGATACCCTCCAAATAAAGTCCACGATTTAAAACACCACTTTATTTCCACTGGGATGGACAACTTTTTCATAACGCCAAAGGAAGCATTCCATTCAACCAAGTGTAGTCAACAGGATGTGGATGCGGTTCCTGTACTAGGTCTACATGGGGGACACAGAATCTGCCACATGATGCCTGCATGCTTGCAGGTAGGTCCAGCACAATCACCACATGGTTAACTGTTCAGATGAGAGGAAACCTGGTTAGCAGGGGCGTGTGGTCAGTGATGGCCAGTAAAGTCAGCGGGACAAATGAACTCAGGACAGGTGCCCATGGCCTTCTAAGTTGCTCCCGTTCTACCTAGTGCCCTCTGTCATGTGTAAAATGAGATACTTTGTACCTCCTTTGTTTTATGTGTTAGTTATTATTTACCTTATTTGTGTTTATTTTTATGTTTGTGAGTGCTTTGCCTGTGTGTGTGTGCGCGCATGAGCACGCACACATGCACCACATCTGTGCAATCCCCATGGAGGTTAAAAGAGAGCATTGAATCTCCTAAGACAGGAGTTGTAGATGATTGTAAGCTGCCTGGTGGGTGTTGGGGATTCAACCCGTGTCCTTCAAGAGCAGTGAGTACGCTTAGCTGCTCATCCACCTTTCCAGCCTCTCTGTGACTCATTTTCAGTGAGGGAGAAACAGCACAGGAGCTTTCTCAGGAAGGATATGGCCAGCATGGTGGTGTTCCCACAGATCTTCTGCACAGGGAAGATGGGAGTGTGTCTCCACTGAGTCAGAGGAGGAACTGTCCCCTCCAGGCACCCACAAGCTGAGAAAAGTTGGCTGAGATCCCTAACTCACCATTGATTTCACTGGGCCTGAGACGTTTCCCCCAATACTCAGGGGAGAATGGCCACCCCACTAATCCCTAGGATTTGTGAGGGAGTGGTTGTAACCTCCTCACAAGCCTGTTTTCTGCTCAGCTCATTAACAAGTTACTTATAGGTAGAAAAGACAAATACACACACACACACACACACACACACACACACACACACACACAGAGAGAGAGAGAGAGAGAGAGAGGGGGGGGGAAGAGATCTGCTGTGTGGGGACCATAAAAAGAAAACAGTCAATTTCAGAAGGGGAAGATGATAAGAAAGTGAAAACATGTCTACGCAACATGAATACTAGCTAGGTGAAGAGGCCGGAAGATGTGGCCATCTCCTCACGTCTGGGCTTTCCTGTCCTGAGGATGGAGATCATATGCAAGTGCAGGCATCTGCAGTACTTTATTACAATGTCAAGAGTAAGTGACATTACCAGTGCTGCTATGTGAGGCAGCAGAGCTAGTCCAGCTCCAGGTCTCAGCCCCTAGAAGGTCACATCCACCAAGAGCCTCTATGTTCCATCAAAAATGGTTCTCATTGCTGAGTCTCAGACCCCACAAGGTAGCTACTGAGCTGCTAATCAAAGCCATAATTGCTCCCAGGACATCCTTTCTGAAATACCTGAGCCTGTGGCATCAATTAGTTACCAAACTCTGAGCTTTCCTGAGTTTCTGGAACATTTGTGTCTCAGTAGACATTGCTGATGTGGTCCTTGGGAGTGTGGGTGGGGTGGGGACTGGCCAGAGGAGCTGTCCAAGTGCTGGAGCTGGTGTGTCCTAAAACTGGACTGGGATCGTTTGCCACTTATCCTGTGTTGAAATGTAGATATCAGAATTACACCTGATGCCATCCTGCTAACACCACATGCCCATCCACACTCTGACAAAAGAACAGTAGAAGACAAAATGCATTGTGTCAAATGTCAGGGGCATGGTATAATTCATAATTTTTAAGAGTTGAAATAGAATCCTTTGTTTTTGAAGCTCGCTATCTGTTGCAATCATAGCTTCCAAGCCTGAAGGGCCACTTTGACTTCTTTTTGGTTCCTTCTTTATTTCCTCCTCTACTCTTCCTTTGCCATAGGAAGCTGGCCCCAGAGGACAATGGGTTTGCATTTTTGAAAAGCCAGAAATTCAATACAAATATAGCTGTGTTAAATATTAAACAATTCATATCATACATTAGAAAATACTGTACAATTTGGTTCTGTTGTATAGAAATTAAGACTTAATCCTGTGTTTTTGCCTTTCTCAACATTGACTGTGGCATTTCTTTCTTTTATCCCTTGTGATTTTAAGCCAAATCAACAGCTCCACTCCGTGCTTTATAGAAATACTTAGAGTTGTGAGGTTTCATTTTGCGAGCATTTTTATGATGTGCCCACCAAGTGTAATTTTATAATAAAAGGACTATAACGCATTGCTGCTTTAACAATTATAGTTTAATGTTTGTGTTTTAATTTGCAACCTACAAAATAAGAGCTATGCTGCCATCTTATATTGTGGAGCAATCTTTCAGTTGTGGGAGCCAGCAGAGAGCAGCACATTCTTCTCTCAGCTTCTTTATAGCTCCCATTCTATAACTGCAGAGCCATGTGCAGGCCAGCAGTGGCCATGAGTGCAGCCCCTGGCATATTGCAATGACAACTATAGATTTGGAAGGAGCCCTGAAGCAGTGTGCTTCTCAAGTTCCTGCTTCACAGCTTGACAACCACTGACCATTACGAATTTTTATAAATTTGCTGTTTCAAGAATGATACAGAATGGGATCATTTTGAATTTGGCTTTTGCTACACAGCACAATTCCACTGAGATAGTTCTGGCAGCTGTCTACATCCACTGAGCACAGAACATGAGAGGGCTGGGCCGTCTGTCTGGTAACTCACACTGTTCCTAGGTTTTGAATATTATATCGAGATCTGCTATGAACTCTTTATTGTTCATACTTTTTAAAGTAACACCCCGCCTTACTTTATGCCTTCTGTTTAGATTCTGAGATGTCCTCAGGTATTTGGGCACTTGGTCCCAGTTGGAGGCCCTGATGTGAGAGATTATGGGGCCTGGCTGCAGGAGAAGAGTCACTTCCTTCCCTATTCTATGCTTCCTGATTGTCCAAGAGAAATGGTAGCTGCATGTTCCTGCCACCATGGGTGGAATCCCTCCCATCACTCAGCCTCCCTCCTTGCGGCAAACTCTAATCCCGCCAAAACCATGAACTACAATAAGTTATTCTTCCTCTAGGTTGTTTCTGATAGGTACTCTCTCACAGTGGGTGGGGAAGGCAAAGGATGGAAAGGAAATCCCTGTGGTGGTTTGAAAGAGAGTGGTTCCATAGGCTCATATATTTGAGTGTTTAGTTACAGTTGGTGGAACTGTTTGAGAAGGATTAGAAGGCATGAGCTTATTGGAGGAGGTGTACACTGGGGGAAGGCTTTGAGGTCTCAGAAGCCCATGCCAAACCCAGTCTCTAGTTGTCTATTGTCTGCAGAGCAGGATGGAAAGCTCAGGCACCATGCCTGTGTGCTTCCAAGCATGATAGTCTAGGACTACCCTATACAACTGCAAAAAAAGCCCCTAATTAAATGCTTTCTTTTATAAGAAATGTGGGATTTATTAGAGTGGCTCACAGTCAGTGGTGTGACTATTCCAACAATGGCTGTTCTCCAATTGAAAGCCCGAGAATTCAATAGCTGTTCTGTCCATGAACCTGGATGTCTCAGACAGTATTAGATACATCCCAGAATTCTGAAGAAGTAGGCACTAGTGCCAGTGAAGGAATGAACTCGACAGAGAGAATGAGGGCAAGCAGGCAAAGAGCAGTAGCTTCCTTATTTCATGTCCTTTATATAGACTGCCACCAGGAAGTGGGGGCCAGATTTAAGGTGGATATTTCTACCTTGAATGATCCAATCAAGAAAAAATTCTTGCGGGTATACCCAGAAGCCCAGGTCGGGGTTAATTCCAGATAATTGACAACCAATAATAGCTATTACATACCCCCAGTGAATTGATGGTTAGAGGGATAGCCATGTTTAGAGTTTGAAGAAACTCATAAGCTGCTCCTTCTACTCGGATTCCCATCAGCATAAACAACCCAGTCTCCCTGCATCCTCGCCAGTGGTAGAACACTACAGTGAAGTCATCACTGTCTGCCTACGTTACAAATTCAACTACTCTAATGATTATGGAATTTCAGAAAATATCCTTTATTTAGTTGGAGTTTTGTTGCATTTAAACTTTAACATTACCAGTATGCTTCTGTGAGGTTGGGTTCATGGTGTAAAGCTTCTGTCATTTAACACTGGCATTCTTGCAGTTGTTGGGTCTCTAGTGATGCCCCTGTGGGCCTGTAATGATGCCCCTGTTGGGTCTGTAGTGATACCCCTGTTTGATTCTTACATTGGTGGTTCACCTCACTTTTTAAACTTCTCCTGTACTTCTAGAGGTTATAAAGATTAATTCACTTGAACAAGAAGACTTTTTTTATTTCATTGGTTTTCTTCAGGCCTTTCTTGTTGTAAATTTTATTTGTTCAAGTACTTTATTACTTCCTTTCTTCTGCTTGATTCAGTTTTTTTGCCCTTGTGATTTTAGGTCTTGAGGTTGGAATGTAAGTATTGATTTGAAACATTTTTGTTTTCTAGTGTAAATAGGTGTGGCTATGATTTTCCCTCTCAGCATAGCATTGGCTACATATCACATACTATGATAATATGTTCTCATATTTGGTGTTTGGAGTGTGCACACTCCAGAATTTTTACTTCTACCCACTGGAGTCATTCTTTAATCATAATGTAATAACCCTTCTTTAAAATTGTTTTCTCTACTTTATCTGATATCAGTATAAGAACTTCTGATTTTTAAAATTAAAATACTACTTAAATTCCATTAGTTAGCTAGACATCTCTATCACAAAACATAACTCTCTTTCCTTAACAGATACACACTTACTCACAAACACTTATAAATGTGTCACATATGTGTATGAATCTGTAACAAATGCATAATAATATATTCATGAAAGCAGACACACACACAGAGGCACATAAGATATACAGGCTCACACACATCAAACATATGTTTCATTGTTTTCTACTAAGATAGATGACACTTAGATTCTTCTGTGAGCCAGAGTCAGAATGAACCATGTTTGAGGGCCTTGTTTACCTCCTATCTCTTTCCCCACTTTTAGTTGATCCACATATGTTGATGGATTGTGCTGGTGTCTCTTTATTTTCATTCCCATTTTTACTGCATTGTCATTTTATATACAGATGACAAATTTTATATATTATTTACAACAGGAATCCCAGTCTACATGTGACTATCAAGCTAGTATTTTAAAATGTTCATGTCACCATTTGCTTTTAGCTCCCCAAGCCTTGATTTCTGCTGAGGAATGCCTGCACATGAGCAAGCCAGAGACCTTGCCATTGTGCCATGATCATTCCATTAATGTCTGGAGAATGCATTGTTCCACCCTGCTGAGAAACTCTCGTCCTCCAAATCACTCTCTTACTTTGTTTCCACCCTTGTGAAACTCTTTACTCCAGGCTCCTGATGAGTGGCCACTCTACCAGACTTGAGTGCCTCAGAGCGACTATCATCCTTTCTTGACCTTCACTGTAGCCATCATTCAGTGTTGGATCTATTATCCTAAACCGTATCATTGGTAATGTTGCCATCTGCACTGCAAGGCAAGGTGTTTCTCCATAGAGATGATGATAACAACATCGCTGTCTGCTAAGAATAGGGTGGAACTTGTTTATGTCCTACCTCTTTTTGTCCATCTTTAAGGTGGGAGACCTGTGAGTTCAGATTCCTTAGAAAATTCACTTTAACCCCCAAACTGTTAACTTTAACTTATTTAGAAGATGTTTTTACTTATAGTGAGCACACATATTTATCATATCAATAAGATGTCCAAGAAAGAACCAATCACATATTTCAAGCTAATCTGGAGATGTCCTGATCCTGAATCTTGTGGTGGATACAGACAATGGGGAGCTCACTTACAGTCTGGTCCTCAGCTTGTTTATTAGCCTTGTTAACCGTTTTTACAGTGAGATTGTTGACTTTATCTGCATGACTATATGGATCACTGCATGGAGTTTAAATCACAGCCCCATAATGTAGATATTCTCTGTCTTCACCTTGTAGCTGGGCCAATCAAACCTTTCAAACACTGAACAACTCAATTAAGTCAATGAAAGTGACAGAGATATTTTTCATGTATATGTATGATTCCAAGAGGAAATGTATTAACTTCAGCACTAGAGGACAAGACTATGAGATAGCCACATGCCTTAGTCTTGTTCCCCCACGCAGCCTTTTACCCTTCACATTGGCAGTATGAAAGCTAGAATAACTATTTAGGACAATGAAATTTCAGCTTTACTTTTCTTTTTGAGGTCAACTTTTATTTCTCATGGTTAGTCATCAGCTTGGAAATTGTCTTGAGTGAACCATGGGACTTGCTTTTATACAAACAAGGCAAGTAAGCCATGTAGTTCACTGGCTAGAAGTCTCAAAACAGTTTCCTTCCATTGCCTGATATTGAAGCTACCAGTCTCACAGAGGCCTCCTTGGAAAGCAGGCAGGGATGGAAGTATACACAGGGCAGGACATGATGCCCTACCTGGTGGCAGCTACAGATAAGGGAGCCAAACCTTCATGTACCCTGACAGAGTGCAATACAGAGACACAGAGAGAGAGAGAGAGAGAGAGAGAGAGAGAGAGAGAGACAGAGAGAGACAGAGACAGAGAGACAGCGAGAGAGAGACAGAGAGAGACAGAGACAGAGAGAGACAGAGAGGAGCCAGTGAGAGGAGAGAACACTGGGAGCCTGAACACAAAAATAAGAGACATGAAAATGATCAAGGCTTGATGTGGAAGGAATGTCTTCTGTATATGTGTTGCTATTATTGGTTGATGAATCAAACTATGTTGGCCTGTGGCAGGGCAGAATAGATCAAGGTGGGGAAAACTAAATTGAATGTTGGGAGAAAGAAAGTAGAGTCAGGGAGATGTGTTAGCCACCGTAGGAGAAAACTGCCAGTGTGCCGGTACCTAAGCTATGAGCCTCATGGTAAAATATAAAATAATAGAAATGGGTTAATTTAAGATGTAAGAGCTAGATAGAAATATGCTTAAACTATTGGCCAAACAGTATTGCAATTAATATAGTTTCTGTATGATTATCTCAGGTCTGGGCAGCAGGGAAAAACAAATGAGCAGCCTCCGACCACAAAGGTGAATAAAAAAAAGACTGCCACTCTTTCTTCTCTGTACTCCTTAGATATATGACAAAGGAATACCATTGGTTCTTAGCTGAGTCAATGATAAGTCATATGCCCAGTCATTTGCACTAGCTTAGGGCAAGCACACAAAGGAGTGTCCACCCAACCTGGGTAACAGGGAGCTTGTTGTGTCACCTTGACAGTGAGGTGTCCTATGGGCAGAGCCCAGTACCCAGATGGGTTATGGGGAGGGCAGGAGAGTGGCTGGCTGTGCTGGTTTCTGTAATTGTCAGACCCTATCCAGCAATGATGGAGGAGGTACAGAAGCAGGCTAACGCACTGGGATAGGAGGTGAGAACAAGATAGCAGAAGATCCTCACCTTTACCTGCAGCAACCCGGAACACAGATGAGATCCCAGAACCAGGTGAGAACCCAGAATACAGGTGAGAACCCAGAACCAGATGAGAACCCAAAGATGAAAATTTCATCATACATTTTTGACAGAGCAAAGATCAGTGCAGAGATGTAAGCTAAGCAAGGCAGAGCTCTCAGCCTGTGGATCATGTACTCTGCCAACAGTTTCCAGCGGACCAGGCACTGAGATCCCTGGCTCCAGAGTCTAAGGAGTAGAGTGGAGGATAAGCGCCTGTGCTCTGTGGGTTATTCTGACTCAGAGGTCAAGCTACAGTCCACCCTAGAGAGGCAGTTGTTAGTCAGGAAGCAAAGAGTGATGCATACAGGTGCTCAGCAGGTGCTCCACAGGTGCTAGGCAGGTGCTCAGCAGGTTCTCAGCTGTTTTTTTTCAATCCAGAACTCCAGCCTGGGGAATAACACCACCCACAGTTACAGTGCCTCCTCCCATCTCAGTTGAACCTAATGTAGAAACTTCCTCACAGACATGCCATGTATATGTCAGTTAGATAGATAATTTTCAATGCTTCAAAGACCTATAGAATATGGTATTTAAAATGTTCTAAGAACTTAGATTTTTCTTGACAGTGAGATATATCTGCTTTTGGCAGCACCAATTATTTCAAAGAGGTTGATGAGCATTGAGGAAACTCATTATTAAATTTGCCTTCAATGTGACAGGGCCTAGCCCTGTGGGCAAGAAACTACTCTTGCCTGGACTGCTTGATGGTATGCTATATGAACTGGACATGCAGGACCCACAGAAAAGTGACTGCTAAGCTTTCCAATGGATGGAATGGTCCTTTTGGGTTCCTGCTTTACAGAAAAACCTGCCAGACATTCTGCAGTACCCAAAAAAGGACAATTGACAAACTTTGACAGTACAAGGCAGAACAGATCTCCAAATTTCCTGCTTCACTAAAATGTTTGCCAGATTCTCTTGGCCTGTAGGCTGACAATGCATGCCCCAATGTTACAGAAGAACTTTGGGTGACTGTCCAGGCATCAAGATGTCTCTGTCAATTCTAGAAGTTTGGAAAGTCGATACAATGCACTTCCTGTTAACTAGATAATAATATATCCTTCTGTGGTCTTTGAAGAGTTGAAAACAGATAGTTATAGCTTTCCTTAATTATGATAAAAGATAAATTAGATATAAAACTTTAGACTCACAAAGATAGGATAGATGATAGAATATTTTCTTCAATTTGCGAAATGTAAATGGTCTAAATATTGTAACTATAATTCTTGCTTGATAACTCTTTTGTATATATAATTTTGCTATGTTAAAGTTAAAATCTTCCTTTTTAATTAGAAAAGGGGAGATGATGTGGGTTGTCCTTTTGTATATGTGTTGCTTTTATTGGTTGGTGAATAAAGTTCTTTGGACCAATGACTTAGCAGAGTAAAGCCAAGTGTGAAGTCAAAACAGAGAGAGAGACAGAGAGAGAGAGAGAGAGAGAGAGAGAGAGAGAGAGAGAGAGAGCGCAAAGTCTGGGAGGTGCCATGTAGCTACTGAAGTAGAAAGATGCCTTCTGGTAGGCCACATCCTTGTATACATAGATTGATAGAAGTGGGTTAATATAAGATATATGAGTTAGCAATATGCTTGAGCTATTGGCCAAACAGTGTTGTAATTAATATAGTCTGTGTAATTATTTCGGTCTGGACTGCTGGGAAATGAAAGAGTAGTCTCTGTTTACGCTTCTTTCTAGGGAAGAGGCCCTGTTAGGATGAACTTTCTGGCCTCAAGGCAGGACTGAGAAACCAGATAGGATGGGGGTACAGCTGTTAGCTTCATCTAACCTTCTGTGGGCTGGGAGCCTGAGAGACCTTTCCTTGCTAGTTATTTATCAGTCTCATCTGTGGGCTTCCTCCAGCCTCAGAGCACAGCATATGGTGGCCTCAGGCCGGGATTGGCTATTCTCAGTACATTGCTAGCCTCTGCTGTGGAGTCCTATGAGCTGGGCCTTGTTATGTCACGCTAGCTCTTTGTCATTGAGGTTACGCTTCTTACAGGTTGCAGCGATGGGTTTGTTCATTTTCCTGGGCCATTCTAAAATCAGATCAGGACTCACCACACATGACAATTATATTATTGTTTGTGTGTGTGTGTGTGTGAGAGAGAGACTTTGCCAGGATGTCACTCTATGCTCACCTGCCTCTGACAATGGTTAATTGCAGCGATTAAGAATGGGGAGGGGGAGATATGATTGCTATCTGTCTCCTCACTGCCCTTAGAACAAGTGCAAAGGACAGTGGAGATGGGTGAGCCCTTGGCTGACTGCCATGTGAGGGTGACCCCCGATCTCCTCATTAGTGACTCATTTCGCCAGTGCACTGGCTCTTTAATCATTACCTGAGTCCTCGAGTCCATGTATGGAGATAAACAACATGTTGCCAGAGAGACTGGAGGTTGGACATGAGCTACACAGTCTTGGGGTGGGGTCCAGGCATGGGGTCACCGGCAGGGCAGGCTTTTGTGGCAGGCTGCCTGTGCAGGCAGAGGCTTTGAATGTTCTCTATATGGCACCCACTGAGTTTTTGTTTCCTGAAGCAGCTGGAAGGCATTGCTACACCCAGTCCCTTTCTTTCCCTTCAGTGTAGGGAGCAGATGCTGACCCCACTCAGGGCCTCCTCTGAGACAGCGAGGCTAACATTCCTCCATGAAGGGCACCTCCACCCTGTGGGACCTGGTGCCTCCATCCACGCCCTCTCTGTCCTGTAGTTGGAAGCCCAGGGGTGCTGCCTCTCTGCCACCTTCCAATTTGCCACAGACAGTCTCAGAATGCTGATGGCCACATCACCCGGTGCCAGTGTAAATGAGTCTCATTCTTTTCCTGCCGCTGGCATATGGCATGTCATTGTCCTTGGTCACCGAGGCAGAAGTGATGCAATTTGTTGGCATGTCTTGCCACAGCACAGACTACTCATCCCACTGAGCCCTAGAAAACAACAGAAGTCGAGAAAGGGCAGCCAAGACCGACACGGCTTCCTCTCAAAGGCCCCCGGGAGCTGGGAGCAGGGAAATAAAAGCCACGTGGCTCCATGTCTTTCTTCATAGAAATCGGAGTGAAGGATCTTGAGACATTTTTCCTTCTATCCTAGCTGTAAAGACACCCAGGTCACTAGTACGTTAAACCCTTCTTGGGGGTACCATTTGGAATAGATGTTTCCTGACTACTCAGTTTCAACTCTCTTCCCTCAACTCCACAGATACCCACACGGGTATATGGTGAGGGTTTTGTGTGTGTGTGTGTGTGTGTGTGTGTGTGTGTGTGTGTGTGTGATCCTGTAAGGGTGCAAACCTACCCTACTGGCTTACACAGGGGAGGTTGGAGACTTCTGAAAGAATCCACTAATTGTTTGGATAGAGAGGTCCAAAGGGAAGGAAGGTGTCACCTACAGACTGTCATGGAAGTCACCTTGGGAATTTCCAGAACAAACTGCTGTGAATATCTGACGGCCAAAGTCCTTTCCTCTCTGTTCTCTGGCTCCATACAGTATCCTACTCATGGAAAGTCTGGGACTAGCACATTGCTTTCCATTGTGAATCTGAGTTGGACCCAGTGACTCTCACCACGAACAGGTCACACTGGGCATGCTGCATTGTCGCGGAGACATGCTTATGGGGGGAAAGCCCAACATGTCCTCCAGTGCCACAGATGGAGATGAATTCTGTGCATGCGCATGAGAAATGGGTGAGGACAGAGCTGTGTGAGTGGCTGCTGCTGCTGATTCAGGTCCAGAGCCATGTTGTCGTAGCAAGCTGAATTATGAATGCTGCCTGCCTCCTGGCATAGAGGCCTGGCAAGACCCTGTGCTCATCAATAATCCTTTCTCTTTTCTGCCTCACAGCTCTGGCTCAGGTTGTTTGAGAAGGTGCAGAGGGTCCTTCCAGCTTAGAAGTTCTGTTTGTAACCCCTGGCGGCTCCACTTATCACCAGTGTGTTGGAGGCTGAGAACTTTGGGCTTCTTTTGCTGTCTGCTCTGTGAGCACAGGCTGATTGCTCCATGTGGGGTACTGAGTGTTGGTTAGATGCCATGTGTGGAGATCATGTAACAGTAGCAATGATATGAAATCTTGATCTGGGATGTGACATTGGGGACTGAGGCCAAAAGCCTCAGGTGGGATTATCTCAGGAGCCAGCACCAAATAGTAGGACAGGCGTTCATCAGCTCCTCTTCCTTGGAAGTGCCTTTGAGTTTGGGGGACAAGTCTCTTTGCCTTGATCAATGTCACAGTGGATGGAGCTCCATGCAGAGAGGGATTTACTCAAGACATCAATGATGGATCTGTAGAATTTTTGCCTTGGAAGATTAAAAGACAGGGTAAATAAATTCTTTTCTGAGTTTAGAGCTAATGAGCGAGGGAATGACATTGTGGCTTACATCTGAGGAAAACTGAAAAGTTTTCTGTATTGGGAGGTAAGTGAGAACATCCTCCGGTTTTGTGAAGGGAAGTCTATCACTATTGGTGTGGTAGTGCTCATTATCCATTAGACTTGACTGGATTTATGACTGAGTAGAAGGCAAGCCTCTGGGTGTGCTTCTGAGGGCATTTCCAGAGAAGTTTCACCAAGGACAGGAGACACTCCCTGAATATGGTAGCACCATGCAATGGGCAGGGATTTTGAACCAGATAAGAAGAAAGCTATTTGAGCCAGCATTAATTTCCATTTCCTGACTACGGCTACAAGGAGACCAACTGTGTCATAGATCCCAAAGCAGTGCCTCCCTTGATGTGGTAGACGTACCTCTCAATCTGTGAGGCAAAATAAACCATTCCTTTTTTACATTGCTTTTATCAGGCATTTTATATTAGCCAAGAAAAGAGTCACTAAAACACCATTTAAATTTCTATCGTTGTAGAAGGGGGAAAGCAGCTGAAGGGTAGGCTGCCTAGTGTAGTTCTAGAGAGGGACGAAAACCTACGGTATGAGCAGTCACAGAACAAGACATGAAATGTTCTGGGTGCTGGAAGTACAGCCATGGATAACCTAATCTCTGTACTCCATAGCCCCAAAGTCTCCTAGGTAAGGAGGCTCTGCTTTCAGAAAAGTGGAATGGGGAGGTTTCCCTCTGCACATTCTACTCTGTAAAACTAGCCTTCAAAGAGTCTTCCTGCCATTTCTTCTGGTCCAAAGCTCTCTGCTTCTTGATCCACCATGATGACTGACCTTCTGCCACAAGCTCCTATCACCGGAAACTTTCCTTTACCTCCTGCAGTGTGATGGACTGGGATTCTCCAGAACCATGAGTCAAAACAAACCTTTATCTGATGGTTCTGCCAGCTATTCTCTTGCAGCAACAGAATGAAGCCAGTCGAGAGGATTTATACATGGAAGTGGAGTTGCTGCTGGATACTCATGGGCATGTGTGTTCCTAGGCCTTTGGAATAGGATTGAACATGGGGATGTGGGCTAGAGAACTTGGTTGCTCTAAGCAGAGCCTAGCTTCAGGTGGTTGCTCAGATACCTGAATGCTGATACGGATTAAGACAGTAAAGGCTGTACTTACTTTACAGATGGGACCAAGACCTTGGTTAAGAACTGGACTAGAGGCCATTTGTGTTAGATGCTGCAAGGATGGCTGTGTTTGGTCTATTCCCTAAACATTTGATAGGGACTATATTTAAAGTAATGGACTAGTTTATTTGAAGAAGGAAGTGTCAAATAATCAAATACCCAGACTGTGGAGTGGTTACTTTTCCCTGCTTCTGGTCAGATTGCACACTAAGAACCTATAAAGGGGAAAGGAGAGGAGAGCTGTGTGAAAATGATCTGTTTGGAAAGAAAAGGGTGGCTACATTGAATGTTGCTGAGAATGGGCTCAAAATTCAAGTGAAATGCGGAAATATTGACTCAATTAAAATGAGAGTGCCTGAATGAGGGGAGTCCCAGGGTTCACTGCTCAAGCGGGACTGCCTAAAGAAGTAAGTACTTTTCTTCGGGGGGAGTTCAACCATCCTGGCAGCCGTTGTCAAAGGGGCCTGCTCGCATCTTGAGCTGGTGGCAGAACCTGGCATTATTCAGAAGGTGCTTTCTTAGCTCGTAGAATGCGAGGGGTGTGAGGTCATGGGGGCTTGCACCAGGGTAGTGGAGAAAATCTCTGAGGCCAGGAAATTGGAACCTCAGCAGGGAGATACGTGAGACTCTAACGGTAAGGCCCACACCTCCGTGGGCAACTGCAGAATGTTGGAGATGTCCAGAACAAAGGAAAGACATAGTTGCTGAGTGGAATTGGCCAGAGATAGAGTCCGTGTTTGTGACAGGCAGCAGGGCCACAGAGGTTGAGATATACAAGCCCCTGGAGCTCACCTCATAATGCCATCTGCCACACACGGGGCCGGGTGGGGGGAAGTGGGAGAGGGAGAGATTTAAAGATGAAAAATTACTTTTAGAAATAATAATGGCGATCTTAAAAAGTTGCAAAATACATGGCAAATATACCTTTATACGTTAGTGTGAACAGTTTAAAATGGAAAGAAAGCAACTCTGTTTCAAGAGTGTTAAAATCGGATATGAAACCTGCGCCCCCTCTCAGTGTGTATGGTATGCTGGGCCAGGAAAGAATGAGGTGTGGCATGAGGGGGGCTGAGAATAAGGAGCTTCACTGGTAGTGGGTGTGGTCAGTGTAGACTTGGAATGTGCGGCCAGCTCTTGAGGGAGCACCCCAGTCTCAGAAGCACAGAGGAGAAAAGCAGACTTTTCACAGAAAAGCAGGTGTATGCAACCCCCGTTTCCTTTACACAGGCTCTGCTCCTTCTGTTCCACACAGACATTTATGCTTAGTAATTATCCTGAAAGTCGGTGATTCTTAACATAGACGAAACACTAAAAACAAAGAAAAGGGGAGAAAAAAGTGACCAGCTCTTCAGACATACACACAGTATGAAATAAATGTACACTCTTGCTGGAAGTAACAGAAAAAAATAATATTTCTTGAAATTTTAGAACTCAGTGGGAGGCTGAATATGAAAATTACGGTATACAAATAGGAAATATGTATTAAAATGTTTATTAAAATCTCTTCCTTCTTTCCTTCTCCCCCTTCCCTGCCTGCTCTCCCCATCCCTTTTCTCTTTATTTGTAATAGTGAGGATAAAACCCATGACCCCGCACACGCAAGCGGGAGCTCTTCTGCTTAACTACATCCCAACCCTCTTTCTATGTTTTGTTTTGAGACAACATCTTACTGAGTTGCCCAGGCTGGTCTGGAACTCATTCTGAAGCTCCAATAAGCCTTCATCTTTGTCTCCTTCTCCCTTGGCCTCCCTTGCAGATGGGATAACAGGCCTGTCACTGACATTTCCAAATAGCTGTGTTGCTGACAAACTGTCTCTGGTGTGATTATCTTGGAGCGTTTTGAGGTTAGCTTTTAACATGCCAAAGTTTTACTACCATAGTCTGGATGAAGTTAGACTTTGCCTACTTCTCCAGGGACAAAGCTGTTTAGTCAGCTAAGGCCTTGACTCACCCAGTCCTGCCTCTCCAGCGGTCTCACTCACCTGTCCCTTTCTCAGTGACTTCTATGCAACCCCCCCCCTCCCCTAGCACAGTGATTGTCAGGCCTGACTTTGACAAGAGCTCCTGCTCCTACCTCTTTGGCTCCTCACTGCATAGATCAAATCTGGACCCATGGACGTTGAAGAATATAGGCTGGGACAAAAAGAAGGACTTCATGTTTCCTCAAGGGGTTTTCTTCAGGGGCCTGGAGTCCATAGTGTTCATTCTCCTTCCTGGCCCTTTAAGGTCCCTCCTCTCCGGTGAACATAGGGGCAGAATGGTGCTCCTCAAAGATCTTCCTCAAATGGAAAAGCACATGTGTTTAAGCCATAAGGATCTTGAACACCGTTAGGCGGCAGGTGAGACATCTGTCTGCAGGTGTCTGCTCCTCGTCTGCTCCCCATCCTGCCGGCAAGAGTCTCTCTAGGCTCCACGTTCCAAGTCCATACAAAGAAACACATTCTGCCACCTCTCCTGGGTACTCTCTCCCTGGTCCATAAAACAGTGAAGCATTAGGTACTAATTCTATCAGAAAGCTTCTCTAGGGATGCTGTGCCTTACTCAGAAATATCTGCCGGGGGGGGGCTATTGCCTTCACCCCTTTTCAGAATCAGTGATGCTTTGGTTTGTGTAAAGATCTCCAAAGGAGTGGCCCCCAAAGATCTCCAAAGGAGTGGCCCCCAAAGGTAAATCTGAGGTTTTGCCACCTTGTCTCAGATTTTGAGGGAGAAGGGGTTTTACTTTATTTGACCTTTCATTCTTTGTCTAGTCTTTAGATCTGGAAACTTAGGACACGGAAAGTGTGGGCTGTCCTGCTGCTGCCCCCGGGGTTCTCTGCACAAAGCCCAGTGGTAGGACCTGCAGTACAGCCTGCAATCACATTCCCACAGCCGCTGACCCGCACTCCATGGCCCAGAAACCTGCCTTCTCATCCTGGCCCTTGCTGGGCTCCCTCAAAACCACCCCCTTCTCTGCGGGGTGTGTGAGCAGAAGGGTTGGGGTGGGCATGCAGACTGTAACACAGGAGTGTAAGGAGTGCTGAGCAAACGGGGTAGTTTCACAGGGTTTGTGTCCCGGTAACTCTCATTCGGGATGTACGAATTCTTTCTTTAAATGACACTTCCCTTCTCCAGGAGATCACTGTGCTAAAAACAAGAGTTTTCCCCCTCTGTGTGTTTCCTCCAATCCTTCCAAGCTTCTGCTCCTATCCCCGCCACTCACCTGTGCTAGCCCTGCAGACAGATAGACAAGCGCCCAGAACATTCTAACACCACAGCATTGAGTGGGGAGGCAGAGCACCTCTAGTCCAGGGTACCAGAACCACATTTCTATACACAGACTGTATTTCAGGGCAGAGATAGTATTTACCAGGTAAATATACTTTGCTTAGGCACCTATTCATATTATTAAAAAATTCACAAAGCATTCTCTACTTTGTGTATGAAAGAATTTTAAACAGCAATACTACATAATTAGGAAAAACATAAGGTCATGGGGAGCTAATTAAAAAATATGGAAAAGGATAAATGAATAGGCAATATTAATATCTATTAATTCATAGTATAATTTGCTAAGACCCCAATGATATTAATACATGAAAGTACATAGGAGCAATAAAGATATGGCAAAGGTTCATGAGAATGGAGTACAAAGTATCAGAATTCTTGGAGAAAAACCACAGGGCAGTTAAGAAGTCAGCATATAAGTCAGGGTGTTTTAGATTTTGTCTGTGTGTGTGTGTGTGTGTGTGTGTGTGTGTGTGTGTATGTATGTGTACATGCCTATGTGTGTGTGGATATGTACATGTGTGCAGGTGTGCTTGTGCATGCATGTATATGTGGAGGCAAAGGTGTTAGGTGTCCTTCTCTATTGTGTTCTATCTTATTCCCCCATCATAAGATGTCTCTCATTCTTTTCTTGAACCTAGATCTCACCATTGTTTATGCTTGTTGACTTTTTTCCTTGTTGCTGTTTGGCTAGGCTGGCAGGCTGAAGCCCTAGCAATCCTTCTGCCTCCCCAGCCTCCATTGCTGGGATTACAGGAGCATTCACAGCCATACCCAGCTTTTTATGTGGCTGCTGGCCATCAGAACTCAGATCTTTACCCTTTGAGCCATCTCCCCAGACCCATGCATTTTAGATTGTAAAAATCATCATTTGGACTGCTTCCCAGAACTACTCCGTGGCCTGTGCATTCCTGACGGATGCTCTCTTGCATGGTGAAATGGTTAGCACTGATAATGGTGCAGAGGGATTTTCTGAACATCAGGGGTCTGTTCCAGCTGGATGCTGTGGAGGCTGGTGGGGCCTGGAGAACCCCAAAGGGAAGCTCCTGCACATGCCCCTCATGAATACTAGGACCAGGATCTGTACTGGTTCCAAGTACTGTCACCTCTGGAGAGACTTCTTCAGATAGTTACAGGGCTTAGCAACATTTGTGACTGCAAGTTGTGGTGGTGTGTCCTTGATAGGAGGTGTCAGTGATAGACGGAAAGGACTGGTCTAATGCAAAATCTTGACCCACGTGATCATAGGCTTGAGGTCAAAGGTGAAGAAAGAGGATGCCATGGTCACGTGAGAAGCAATAGAGGGTTGTAGGCCACCCACTGGGAGTGAGGGCAGGGGCACTTTCATGTTAAAACAGTTGGAAGCGAGCAGGGGCTGGCGGGGTGTGTGGCTAAGAACTGAGTGGTTTCTTGAAGAAGGAGTTGTTCGTAGATGCAGCAAAAGATCCTGTAATCATGTTAGCTGGTACTACACAAACGCACATGTGTGTATACAGTCACTCACACTCCTTCAATATATACCCAGTGATTGGAACTTGGATAAAATCTGGGAGCTGGCTGAGAATCCGGAGAGTGACAGTCCGCGCTGGGCACCCATGATCAAAGACCAGCCCTTACAGGCAGAATGTTTGGTTTGTGGCTTTACTCAAAATGAGAATGCGCCGTGGCTTCTGAAGTGAGAAGAAAGGCCACTGTCCACTGTCTCCTCTGCAGGGATCCTGTAGAAGTCAGGTTTCATATGCTGGGTAGGTTTAGGTGCCTGTGTGACAGAGACCTCTGCACCCACCTGCAGGAAACTCAAGATTTGCTGGATTATCACTGAATCCTGGGCTTGCTCCCTCAAACAGAAGGGAACATAAGATGGGTCATGGATCCTGTGCCTACCTGTCACACTTTTGTCACAGCTGAGAAAAGGTAGCTAGAAAGCCTTTGTGGATAGAGAGGGCAGGTCCTGCTCCTTACACTGAGTTCAGGTGAATGCTAATCATCCCACACCTGTAGTAGGAGGGCTGCTTGTTGGTTCCTGGCTGCCCAGAAAGCTTAGACCCGAAATAATCACATAGAAATTGTATTAATTAAATTACTGCTTGGCCCATTAGCTCTAACTTTTTATTGGCTAACTTATATTAATTTAACCCATTTCTATTAATCTCTATATCGCCATGTGACTATGGCTTACCAGGTAAAGTTTACAGCGTCTATTTCTGGTGGCTCCATGGCTTCTCTCTGACTCCACCCTTCTTTCTCCCAACATTCAGCCTAGCTTTCTCTGCCTACCTAAATTTTGTCTTGCTATAGGTCCAACGCAGTTTCTTTATTCATTAATGGTAATCACAGCACCCGGAGAGGACTCCTACATCACATACCTGTCATAATTTCTGGTTCCTTCAACGTTTCATCCTTTCTCATTCTAATGACATGAACATCAGGTATACGGAGAAGCATACAGCCTGCAGAGCCCTGTGAACTTTCTCTTGGGGAAGTTACTGAAGTGAAGGCGTTGTGGAAGCAGGAACAGGGTGACCACAGCGCTTTCTCACCTGAGAGGTAGAGGTTCTCGCTGACGAGAAAACACAGACATTGCTTGTTTGTCATATTCAGCAGGTCAGAATCCCTGAATTGACAATAGTCTCAGTCATGGGCACCAGGCGGACAATCCCAGTAGGTATGCCTTCCTTTATAAAAACAGCAAGTTCACGGCCACTCCAAGTTGTTTGCTGGAAGGACTAATGCGAGATGCCCAGCTAAGCGTAGGCCCATGAATCCAGGGGTAGCTTACCACCATGGCATGAAGAAGGGTGGAGGGTGTTTCCAGAGACAGTTGTCTAGGCTGTGTGTACAACTGGAAAGGAGGATGTCTCAGTAATGCTGACTGACTTACCTTCGTCTGTTTTTGTTGTTGTTGTTGTTCTGTTTTTGTTGTTTTGTGGAACACAAGGACACATGATCTATTCATTGCCATGGAGAAATTTTGTCTCCACAGGCCCTTCCTCAGGTTAGGGCAGAGGCTTCCTGCTAAAGCCCTGTGGTTGTTTGGACCGTCCTGTGAAAGGCTATTCGATTTCTTCTCCTCACCTCGGAGTATAGAAAGCATGCCTGCTGCCCTGACAACAGAGGCCGCAAGTGTTTCTGTGCCCTGGCAGCCGATCCACGCCTGGCCAGCCCTTCCATCCCAGGCAACTTCCTAATCAATTCTGATCGCTGGGCCATATGGATCGCTGTGACCACCCAGGTCTGCAGGCGAGGAGCTGAAATGACAGGGTGGACTCTCCACATAGTCCATCCATTGTGCTCGTATAGACAGAGTGTGAGATGAGCCAATTTAGGTTAAAATATCCCAAACAAATCCTCACAGGTCCTGACGCTCAAGATTGATTTCTTTTCCAGTGAAAATGATTACTTTCCTTGGAGTCCTTCCAAGTCCTGGACCCCGGAGCTGAAACAGAGCTGGGAATACAGAGACATGGGCCATCTTGGCACAGCAGCCCCAGCCCCAAGGTACTGATTCTGCTCTGTCTGGTGGATGTCATCGTTGGATGACAAGAGATGGGTCTGGTCTAGGCTGTCTTTCAGGGTGGGGATCCAGTGGATCCTTTGTCTATAGAGAAGAGCAAGCTGCCCCCCAGAAAGGTTGTCTACCTTTGGGCTTCGCTTCTGCTCTGAGGTTTCATTGCTCTTCTTCCTTTGAATATCCATGGGCCACTTGTCACATTCCCTGTAATGCCACTGTGGATGAGCTCTCCATGACAATCTACAGGAACATTTTAAAGGCTGTGTTCCCAGCTGTTCAATAAAATGAGAACCCAGAGGTCCCTGTCAGAGCACTTTAACCACCTGACTGAAATAGGTGACTGAGGGAAACAGGGTGGCCCTAGATCAGCCAGGGGGCCTCATCCCATCAACTTAATCCTTACGTGCCAAGGTGAAGGTTTTTGGACAAGATGGTTTCTCTTAGAGACTGAAGCTTAGCTTTCTTCAGGTGCTAGGTTGGTCTCTGCCCATTAGCGTAGCTCTCTGAAGCTCCCGGATGATGTCTGCCCTGTGCTATGACTCTTCCAAGCTCCTAGTTCTCCTAAGCACCCATGTTTATTGAAATTGACCTCTTCCTCTGTTTCACCTTGTTTCTTTTCTCTGTAGTTTTCCCTCAAAATTGTCTACTTTTTTTGTAATTTTGTTCTCTCTCTCTCTCTCTCTCTCTCTCTCTCTCTCTCTCTCTCTCACACACACACACACACACACACACACACATCCTGACTGCAGTTTTCCCTCCCCATCTCCTCTCAGTGCCTTTCCCCGCCTTCCTTCTTCCTTCTCTTCCTGTCTACTACTCT
The DNA here is from genome assembly GCF_982192425.1 of Myodes glareolus. Taxonomy (NCBI): domain Eukaryota; kingdom Metazoa; phylum Chordata; class Mammalia; order Rodentia; family Cricetidae; genus Myodes; species Myodes glareolus. The sequence continues at coordinate 7,758,282 of NC_142038.1, read as the reverse complement.
TCCATTTTTATTCAGAAATGGGCAGGTCTCCTATGGGTATTGACAATCTGTACCCCATTCTTTAATTGGATTATTTGATATTTTGATATCTAGTTTCTTGAGTTCTTTATATATTTTGGAGATCAGTCCTCTGTCAGATGTGGAGATGGTGACGATCTTTTCTCATTGTGTAGGCTGCCATTTGATCTATTGAGTGTCTTTTGCCTTACAGAAGCTTTTCAATTTCATGAGGTCTTATTTATTAATTATTGATCTTAGCACCTGTACTATTGCTGTTCTGTTCAGAACGTTGTCTCCGGTGGCAATGCATGCAAGGCCACTTCCCACTTTCTCTTCTATTTGTCTCAGTGTAACTGGATTTTTGTTGAAGTTTTTTTTATCCACTTGAATTTAAGTTTTGTGCTGTGTGAAAGATATGGATTGGTTTGCATTCTTCTACAAGTCGACATTCAGTTATGCCAGTATCATTTGTTAAAGGTGTTTTCTTTTTATATAGTATAATTTTGGCTTTTTTTTTTGTAAAAAATCAGTCATCCATAGGTGTGTAATTTATGTCTAGGGCTTTGATTCTATTGATCTACCTGTCTGTTTTTCTGTCAATACCATGAGTTTTTTTTTAGTTTTTAATTTTTATTGTTACTATAGCCCTGTGAAACGAAGGATGGTGATGTTTCCAGAAGCTCCTTTATTGTACAGGGTGTATTAGCTATCTGGGTTATTTGTTTTGCCACATGAAGTTGAGTATTGTTCTCTCAAGCTCTGTAAAGAGTTGTGTTGGGATCCTAAAGAGATTTCATTGAATCTGTAGGTTGATTTTGGCAAGATGGCATTTTCATCATGTTGATCCTACCAATCCATGAGCATGGGAAATCTTTCCATTTTCTGGTATCTTCTCCAATTTCTTTCTTCAAAGATTTGAAGCTCTTGTCATGCAGGTCTTTGCTTGTTTAGAATTACACCAATGTATTTTATATTATTTGTGGCCTGTTTTGTTTCTCAGCCCATTTATGATTTGTGTATAGGAGGTTATTGATTTTTTTTTTTTAGTTAATCTTGTATCTAGCCACTTCACTAAAGGTATTCACCAGCTATATGAGTTCCCTGGTAGAATTTTTGGGGTCACTTACATGTGTTATCATATCATCTGTGGATAATGAAGCTTTGACTTTCTTCTTTCAAATTTGTCTCGTCGTTGTCTCCTATTGTTTTATTGCTCTAGTTAGAACTTCAAGCACTGTATTGGATAGCCGCGGAAAGTGAACAGCCTTGCCGTGTTCCTGATTTTAGTGGAATTGCTTTGAATTTCCCTCCATTTTAATTTGATGTTGGTTATTGGCTTGCTCTATATCGTTTTCGATTACATTTAGGCATGTCTTTTGTATAACTGATCTCTCTAAGACTTTTTATCATGAAGGAGTGTTGAATATTGTGAAAGGTTTTTTTTTTAACATATAATGAGATGATCATGTGGTTTTTATCTTTCAGTTTATTTACATGGTGGATTACATTGACAGATTTTTATATGCTAAACCATCCCTGCATCTCTGGGGTGAAGCTCACTTGATCATGGTGAATGATCTTTTTGATGTGTTCTTGGATTGAGTTTGTGGGTACTTTATTGAGCATTTTTGTTCAATATTCAAGAGGGAGAGTGATTTATAATTCTTCTTTCATTGAGTCCAGAACATGGAAGGCTTCACAAATTTGCATCCTTGCCCAGGGGCCATTTTAATATATGTGCTACTGAAGCAAACACTCTTGGAAGTTTTAAATTGTCTCCTGCATTTAGGGGTGTGTTCTGTATCCCAGGAAGGTTACCCCAACCTCTGGAATACAGAGCTGCTCTGTTCTCCTGGGATTTCAAGTCCGCTCAACCAGGCCTAGCAAACAAAGTTTCAAAATCAATTGAATGAATCATGCCAGTCGTAGGAAAGAGTGAGCGTTGTGGGAAACTGCCAGGTGGGCTTCAAGCTCTCTGGCATCTCTCTCTTTTGCATTTCTACCAATCTGAGTATATTGTTCTTCTCAGCCCTTGCCAGCATTTGGCTGTCAGCATTTTGAATATGAGGCATTGTAATAGTTGTGGGGATATAAATCTTGTTTATTTGTATTTCTCTACTTCCCTTCCTTCCTTCCTTCCTTCCTTCCTTCCTTCCTTCCTTCCTTCCTTCCTTCCTTCCTTCCTTCTTTCCTCAATGCCATTTATGAAGCAGAAACTTTAACTTTCAGTTGTGCTTCTGGTGTTCTAAGAACTTACGGTTCAGCTGAAGGTCAGTACACTTTTCCTGTTTTGTTTTAGGGGTTTCATACTCTTACATTTTAAGAGTCAAGTTTCTTGTAAATTCTGTGTTTTAATTTGTGTTTGCAGTTTTAAACACAGAAAGACCAAGCATGCTTCTTCCTAGACTTATACCATGTATTCTTTTGACCTTGGGGACAGCATGATTTTGGTGTTTCAGTATCCAGTTGTCCACAGCTGGTCAATGGACTTCCCATACTCATCTCATTTCTTGAAACCTTGGTGTTCTTTCATGTTAGTTCAGAAAGGGTTCCTTTCCTTTTGGGATAATTTACACTGGTAGGAATGTCATGGGTGAAAAGTCAAATCATAATCATTTTTTCCTTTCATATCCAAGTCTTTTATTTTCTTGTCTTATTGTATGGGAGAGCACTTCTATTACAATACTGAACAGAACAGTGGGAGATGACAGTCTTGGTTTACTCTGTCATAAGGGACACTATATAAGATTGTCCCACTAAAAATTGTGTTAATGAATGGAAGATTTCTTATAAAACCACTACTACATTGAAGCAATTATTCTCTGTCATATTTATAAGATGTCTTTCTTCCATGTGTGCTACACTACCCCAGTTCCTTTTCTGTATCGAGCAGTATGACTGTGTGTTCTAATGTGACTTCCTACCTTACATCATTATCTGAGAGCTGACACTGTCATTTGCCTTCGTTATGAATTTACTTGGTTGTCTGTAGCTACGTTGGTTAGTGTCAACTGTCAGCTTGACATGCCTAGAATCACCTGAGAAGTGTCCCAGTGAGGAATTATCTAGAGCAGGTTGGCATGTGGACATATCATCATGACGATTGTCTTGACTGTAATTGAGGTGTGAAGACCCATTCTCAATAAGGATGGCACCAATTCACGGGCTGGACTCTGACCTGTGTAAGTGTAAGGAAGGCTAAGTAAAGCAAGCAGACAGTTAGCATGGCTGCACTCATTTCTCTCTGCTCTTGACTCTAGGTTTGATGTGACCTCTTGCTTGAGTTCTTGCCTTGGCTTTCAGGAAAGGATGAAATGTAACCTCAAGCTGTAGAGCTCAACCGTTTCTCCCGTGTGTCGTTTCTAGTTGGGGTGCTTTATAGCAGCAAGAGAAGTGTATCTAACATAGAAATAAAACAAACATTTTTTTTTAAAAAAAGACTTGATGACCCTTATCATTTAATTTGGATGCTTGGCAGCTATCGTGGGCATTCTGTGCGAATGCCCATCGTTCTTGGCAACTGTCGTTACAACAGCTAGACCTCTATGACCTGGCACTTTCTATTTCTCCATGACACCTTTGACTCAGACTGTCTGTCCCCTGCGCTGACACTGGTGGACTACAGAGGAAGTCTTTGTTTCAGTGCTCTGATTCTGGTGATGGTAGATTTACAGCGATGTTAGTACACGGTTGGGGTGACTTTCCATCTCTGATGTCACATTACTTGGAAGAGATGTCATCCATCTCATGACAACCAGGTGGAATAATTACCTATAGTTTTTGGTTAATCAAATAAATGTTATTTCTTACAAGTGATAAAGAATAAAAGACATGGCTTTGTCAGCATTTAAAGATCCTCGTCCTTATGCTACCATGTCCCCTGCTTTCTTTTGCCCCCTGTGAGATCGTGTTTGCTACATTTTTTTGTGTGTCTTTCACAAATAGAAATGAGCAATCCAGCTTGGTGGTGCAGCCTCGACTAACCCCTTGGACTTGACTGTCACACAGCCAATAAGTCCCTTCTCAGGATGGACTGTGGAGGCAGTCTAAGGGCACCAGGGACCTGGAATGACCAAAGGGCATTCTGTCAGTCAGTCCCTGGGCTGAGTCTGACTCCCAGAAGGTGAGCAACTGACTTTTGACTTACACGAGCTGACTTTAGTTCAAAGAACTTCAGCAGTGATCTTATTGCTTTGTGAAACACAGATATATTGATGGCTCCCGCATCTTTGTCTATTTTTCTTTCTAATCCCTGACAATAGTATAGAGAATCTACTGAACTAGTTTCTACAGAGAGTTTGAAAACCCTATTACTGGAATTGTAAACATGGGGATCTGAGTAAAGATTCAGGGTCACACACTGCCAGAGTACACCAAGCCCCACCATCTTTCCTCCCCAGCCATCTCCTTCCCAGAATTCCTGTTTCAGAGTGTGAGACTTCACGCAATACAGATATGTTGTGTGTCTACTAGGGACTCACCTGGCACTTTTCTTTTTCTTTTTTTTTTTTTACATCCAAGTGTTAAGAAGACATCTTGGCACACACCCATATAATTGTGAGCACATTTCTACAGTTTAATATGCCACTGGCAGAGAAGGCATGGTAATGAATACATGTACATTCTATTTTTAAATTAAGTGAACTCCAATTTTCTGGTATAATTCATGTTTCTAAGAGGATAAAAACAGCTTACAGATGAGTCCAAGGAGATAAAAAAAAATGACTGGAGATCAGGGATTAGCCCTCATCTGTACTTCTCAAGGTCTTAGATTTCACAAACGAGCAAAATTAAAAAGATTGGGACTGATACTGACTTACAAACTTTCAAAATTTGCTCGATGAGAATCTCAAACACTCCAACTATGACGTCACTGCTACCGCCACTGTTACAGGATTGCTGTTGCTTCATACTTTTCTTCCTGCATTTCTTACTTTTCTACTGACCAGTAAGAAGTTGGTCTTGTGTTGGCTTTGACATCTCAGAATCAACACACTGCCTATCCTTTCTCTCGGTTCTCTCAGGGTCGGGAGAATGAACCCTCGGCAGCGAGTGGTTGCTTCGTCTGTTGATTCAGCTCGTGCTTTTGAGTGTGTAGCGTGTGTTTCCTCATGTGTCTACATAAAACACGCATGGATATGCATGCAGTGTGTGTGTGTGTATGTGTGCGCTGTGTACTCCATGGAGTCTCAAGTAAACCTCCCAGAAGCCTAGCTTTCCATGTGACAGTCCATGTTCACCCGGATGGTAGAAGTGACGCTCCTTCCAGATAGCCTGTGCTCCGCATAGTGTTCAGGGTGGGAAGGCACTGGGGACCACAAAACAGCCAGAGTGTCCACTGCCCCTGTCATCTGTATTCCATGCAAATCTGTGTGTAGCTGTGGATTCTCCAGAGAAAGGCCCAACCTAAGTTCACATAGCCCAACCTAAGTTTTGGGAGACTGTTCGGGGCAATGGAGGGTGTCCTCTGGAGACTTGACTCATGACAGAAAGAACCTTCATTTTATTCCTACAAGGGTGGAAAGAAATGGTCCATTGACTCTAGACATGAGACTCTATGACCCACAAAGGCAGAGTGCTGCAAAGACGGTTGCCCGTCACACTATGCTTGCTGTCAACAGTAGAACACAGGTACATGTGAACATTGTTTGTAGTGATGGAGGCTGTTGTCAGAAAGAGACAACAGAGGCAAACGTGTGTTCAGGACACTCCTGTTTGTAGCTTTCAGGATTAACTTGTCTTGGTCAAATGGACAAGGTCTTACATTCTGAGCTGGGAACCCAGGTCCAGGGTAGGGTTGGGTGTGTTGGGGAGTTGTCTGCTGTCTGAGGTATTGAGTTTGTTTCTAGAGATTAAGTGTGGTTAATGCCATGAAGGAAAGTCTGGATAAACTGTAGAGTGACAGTGAGGAGGACTCTATAGTGGAGCCAGGTCAGAGTGGCTGAGAAATCCAGGGCTCCCTGAGATAAGGCTGGAAGAGGTCCTCTAAACCCAGGGTCAGGGGTTCAGAGACCTGAGAGGCTTGCTCTGTTAATGTCAGGTGGGCCTGATCTATGGATCATATGTGCACGGATCGGCTCCTCCCCTAGATCTCCCTCGTCTTCCGGGGGGCAGAGACTGGTTCACAGCTTGTTCTCTTGGCATTTGCTCATGTCATAATTGCAGCCTGATTTCCTCCTGGCTCCCACGTACTGGTCAGCTGTGTGAATTCTGAACCTCGGTTCCCTCCTGGCTCCCACGTGTAGGTCAGCTGTGTGAATTCTGAACCTCGGTTCCCTCCTGGCTCCCATGGACAGGCTGGATGTGTGAATTTTGAACATCTTGATACTTTCTTGCCCTGTTTGACTGCAGTAGGGCTTGAACCCAAGTCCTGATTGTACAGGGAGCTTAGATAAGCTCAGATCCAGTCTTTGCAGAGGGCGGCTGTGTCTCAGATGGTAGCAGCATTGACAACAGCCACAAGATCAACTCACAGTTCAGTTGAAATTTCTTCCAAGAGGGTTGCTGTATGAAATTAATAGGATTACATATAATCCCCCCAAAGGAGAAGGCTCAGCCCTGAAAACTGACTGATATGTTTCGATAGCACTTAAACATCCTCTCTTACAGAGATACACAGCTTTCTCGAGCTGTGGGCAGCAGCAGGCCCGCCATCTTTGGACAGGTGTATCTGTGTCTCCAACAGACATCAGCATGTGTTAGGACAGAGATTATGGCTTACAACTGTCCCCTACCTGTGTGTGTTCTGTGGCTGCTTTCTCTACAATCCTATATTGGGTACGAAACATGTAGGCAAAGACTCACATTGCCGCTTTTAGCGTCCGTTGAAAAAATATCAGAGTTCAACTATGTAAAGTTTTGAATAAAAAATGTTTGGTAAATAAGTTGCCAACACAAAAGAAGAGGCCACCTTTACAATTTCCTCAACACTTTTTCCCTCTCCCCCATTTCCTCCGTACCCCTCCCTCTTCTCTCTTCTGCTCTCCTTTCCTTCATGCTAATCTTAACTCTTCCTTTTCTCCTCTTTTCTTGCTTCTTTCCTTGCCTTCCAGTGAGTCATGAGCATCTTTCTCACTTGATGAAACTCCATGGAGACAGTCTTGTTAACCAGCTTTGCAAACTCCAGATGTACGTAGTAGTGTAGTCCACGGTGCTGTTGCTGTGTATAGACACGTCCACTGCCTGTCACTTTCTGGAGGTGGCACTGTCCTTTGAGTTCTGGGGTCACGCATAGATACTTCTCTGCTGAAGTCCACAGGCAGCCCCTTTAAAAATCAATTTAATGTATTTCTTCATTCATTGGTATTAACAATTGCCCTCTAAGGGATCCAGAGTTCCTAGTCAAACTTCGGCTGTACTAGACAGTAATGTCTTCAAAATGTCAGAAAAAAGACTGCTATCTAGCACTTAACTCTGAAGTTAAAATCTTCCTCCTTGGGGGAAAACTTCTTGAGCTATTGGATGTAAACGGAAAGTACAACAAGACATTTTAGTACAGGGTATTTTTAACAGGGGTGAAGCTACAGGGTGATCTAGATGAGGGGTTCTCAACCTCCCTAGTGCTGCAACCATTTAATACAGTTTTTCATGTTGCGGTGACCCTAGTAGTAGTTATGCTACTTCATAACTGTCATTTTGCTGCGGTTATGGTTTGTAATGTAAATATCTGATATGCAAGATATCTGATATGCAGGATATCTGACCTTTGTGAAAGTGTCATTGAACCCCTCAAAGGGGCTGTGACCCACAGATAGAGAACCGCTGTTCTCAAGGGAGGTGAAATATTCTTTTCTGCAGGGAAACTCCCTTAGGATAGGGAGTAAACAACTCAAAATAGTTTCAGGAAGTCCCTGAAACTGACTGGATTCACTAGGCTTCCCTTTCCACAAGAGTAAAGACTACTGAGAGCCACTCTCAGAGAAGCCAAGCACAAACACCTCTCAGACAAGCCGCCTACAAGAAGCAGAGGCCTGCTGAACTGCCTGAAAAAACAAAGGCCAGCGGGCCTGCTTGGTACGGACATGTTCCTACCTGTGAACAGCCTGCAAGCTGTACACTGTGCTTCGGCTTCCTGGTTTTGTGAACGTCACCCATGGTGGAGTCTGCTTTGGTGACGTAACTGTCTTTTGAGTCATTTCTGTTTCTATAAGTAGCCCTTCACCCATATTTTTATATGGAGCTCCAATAATACTGATTGGTTTGCCAGCTTGGTCTTTTGTGGTGTCCGTACTTTGGTTTGTTATCAGCTCCCTATCCGGGGTGAATAGATGTTCCTTCCCATCTCCCCATAAGTAATGTCACGCAACATAATATGGGTATGTGTGTATGTTTTGTGTGTATGTGTGTGTGTGTGTGTGTGTGTGTCCGTGTGTGTCTGTGTGTGTATAATGGGTAGGGAGAATAAGTAGAAGAAGCAGAGGGCTCAGGAGACTCCTTAGAGTCTCTCTGGGGAAAGTTACTCATTCCCTACGGGTGTTCAGCCCCACCCCACAGACTCTTTACCTTTTGATTTCTGTGATAGACCACAATCAACACGATAAATCTTCACAAGAGGGAACTAAATCTTCATGACCCGCATGCCCCACACGGTGCTTGTGGGACCTGGTTTGCCATAACATGTGTGGTATCTCAGGAGACGTCTTGCCTAGCTTAGCTCACTGCACACTACAGGTGCTTTGTGAGGATCTGTGCCTTCTCTGCACAGAGGAGCCTAGGTCTTCCCAAGAGCAGCCAGTGACAGCAAGGGTTGAAGTCTCTTGAAAACTCTCCTCTTTAGGCTCCTGAGCAGAAGAACAAAACAATCCAAATTACCTCTCCGACTTGGAAATATAGAAATTATGGTCTCATTGTAAAAGAAGTGAGCATACGGAATCTTTCTGAGTCTCTGCTTTTATTCTCTCATTTTGAACTGTTTAGGGGAAGAAAGCAGCTCACTAAATGGGGATCTCAAACGCGGCTTTCTGAAACACTCGGATATGTGAAAAATCAAATCAAACAACTTTTAATAATACGAGACTGCCAGAGGAAAATAAAACCGGAGCTGCTTCTGCAAAATAAAAAAGCAATTAGCTACTTTCTGATGCTCTTTCTTAGGGATGTACCTTAGGAAAACAAATGACATGAAGCAGAGAAAAAAAATCCAATTCTTTCTAAAGGAAAAAAAAATAAGGGCCTATAACCACGCAAGTAGCAGAAAGGAGTACTTAATCTAAAATACAGCCGCCACTTAGGCTGCAGGGTTCTATTTGCAGAGAGAACTCAGGGACCTTGACTGCTGGGCACCAGGGCCAAGTGTTTAGCGACTGTGTCTTCATAAGCAAGTGAGGATGTCAGAGAAGGAAACAGACAACTGAACGACCGTTGAGGAAGCCCTGTTCCGTTTTCATTCTGCTGCTGTGATAATAGTATGGCCGGGAGCAACTGCAGAGGGCAGGATTTATTCCATCGTATATGCCCGGGTCACACTCTGTTGTTGAAGGAAGGCAAGGCAGAAGCAAGACAGGACTCTGGAGGAGTCCTCCTTACTGACTTTGTTCTGAGGTTCCCTGGCTCTGAGGCCCATGCCAGTCTAGACTTATTCTGCAGCCCAAGACCACCTGCCTCAGGATGGCACTGCCACACTGTGGGCTAGCTCTTCCTGCAGCAGTTTGAAATCAGGAAAATGCTCCACTACGTGGCCACAGGTCAATTTGATTTGGGCTACTCCTTTACTGAGGTTTTTCTTGTCAGGTGGCTGTAGGCTGCATCAGGTTGACAATCAGTGCTAATGAGGACACATCTTTTTTTTCTAACAGACAGTTCCCATGCTTCTATCTAGAAGCACAACTCAAATTTCACACAAAAGAATAGACTTTGAAGAAAGAAGGCTTGGAGAATGAGGGCCAGCCCATACTTCAGCTCATCAATTTGCTTGACTCATTCTCAACTTTGTGTGTGTCCTCATGTCCTTCCAGCACGATCCATACCTATGGACGTGATTCCCAAGTGTTTGTCCTTGGCTGAGAATTAGATGACAATCTAATGACTTTGCTTTGGATTATCTGCAATCTAAGCTTCTCAAGCAGACTCAGATGTAAAGATCCTCAGTGTAGGCCCTTTATCAAAGGTCATGTTTTGGTCATTAAGCAAGATTGGACGACACATGCTCATGAGCTCAGACCCAAGGGTAGTATCTACTGTGGCTTTAGCTGTGTCGGTAATTGTTGGATTCCCAGGATTCACAGAGAGAAAACTTTATCCATCAGCAATACTAAATGTTTATGAGTTTTATTTTTTACTTATAGATGTACAAGACTACAATCAGTCAATGTCACTACATGTTTGGTGTTATTTTTTCAAAAATGTCCTGCAGATACTCAGTCTTGGTCACCTCCATGAGGACTGGTGGCATCTCATGTCACCATGTGTGTTTATTCTGTAGCTTGCCTATATGGCTACTGTCCAGACTAATCAGGGGGACCCAATCCTCCCTAAGGAAATTTTGCTAGAGTTTAAGATGTGTTGATGCAGATCTGAGTTTGATTATCACTGCCTATCCCAAGTAACTCACAACCACCTGTAACCCCAGCTCCAGGGAATCTGGTGCCCACGACCTTTTTAGGCACCAACACTCATGCACACACGTAAATGTGCACACACACACACACACACACACACACACTTAAGCTGTCCTGTCACGGCAGCCTAGCTGCTTTGAAGACTTCAGAGATGTTCTGAGGCTCCACTGTGGCTACAAGAAACACCGCTAGCATAGCTGCTGCTCTTATGACTCCCATTTGGGTGACTTTGCTCTGGCCACAAGTACTGTGAGCAGTAAACATGGACAGGTGAGTGTCTCTACAGCACACCAACTTCAGGCATATATTCGGGAATGGGACAGCTAGGTCACAGTGATTCTATTCTCCCCACTCCCCTCCATGTTGATTTCCACAGTGGCGGTACCAGGGAGGAAGTGTTCCCTGTCTCTCCTGTCTTCCCCAGCATCTACTGACATTTATTTTCTTGGTGATGATCATTATGACTAGGGTCAGAGTGGAGTTCAGTGTTGTGTAAATCTGAATTGCCCTGGTGGCTAAGAATGTTGGACAGTTTTTGGTTGATTTATTGGTCCATCATAGTTCTTCCTTTCTGGTCAGTACATGAGACACCTTATTGATTGGATGATTTTGGACTTATTTATTTATTTATTGGTGTTTAGGTTTTGGAGTTAATTATGAATTCTAGATATTCCCATCAAAGTAATAGTTTGTTGGCAAGTATTACAATTGTCTTTGTAGGCTATGTCTCCTTGATTGATGGTTTCCCGTGTTGGGTTGAAGCTGTCTGTTTCTGTGCAATCCAGTTTGTCAGTTCTGAATGTTATGTCCTGTGTTGCTGGAGTCCTTTGGGATGCCCTTGTCTATGCCTGCATCCATTTATGGTCTCCATCCCATATCAATTTCTTTGCTGCATTTTTCTTCCATTTTTATGACTTTTGCATCCATGTTAGTTATTTTTTCATTCATTTTTCTGGGATTTTCATCTATGTTTCTGAATCATCTGTCATTTCCTTGAGGTCACTGAGTTTAATTTGGGAGACAAAATGGCTCACTTTTCTTTTCTGATGATTTTCTTTTGATGTATGACTTAGTTTTTGTTGGCCCCCTATGGCTTTTAATGAGAAACGAACAATCATTTTAATTCTTGTTCCCCTGTATGCAATTTTGCCATAATTCTCCAGCCATATTTCCTTGTGTGAGGCACTTAGCTGTAGGTCATGAAGCTACAAGTATTTTCTTTGGTATCACTCTGTCTGGTCTGCTGAGCCTCCTTGAAGTGGCTAATATGTCTTCCTCTCATTTCACTAGCGATGATTTCAGGCATTTCCTCACAACTTTCTTTTGTACCACAAACAAGTTGTCTCCTACATGGTCTCTTTTATGTGCACATGACTGTATGTGCACATGACAGTGGGTATCCACAGAGGCTAGAAAAGGACATCAGATCCCCTAAGCTGGAGTTATGGACAGTGTGAGCTGTCCAAAATCCATGATTGGAACCAAACTCTGGTCATCTGCAAGAGCAGCAAACTCTCCTTATCTCTGAGACAGCTCTTAGCATCAGTTTTATTATTTTTTAATCTTAAATCTCCATTGGTTTATTTTTCCCTGCTGGGCATTTCTGGTTTCCCTCTTTTCTTTTTTTTTTGCATTTATCTCCTTTGCTGTACATAGGAAGCCACAGAATTCTTTGCAGTTCTATTCCTAATACTATGTGCATCTATGGCGTGTTTTGCTTTTTTGTTTCAGAAACTCACCATGTTTCCCTTGTTCTATGTGTTCCAGCTATGCGGGCACACAGCCTGGAATCTGTGGGTGTTGGGAGATGCAGACCTAGAATCTCCTGGAAAGTGGTGATTATTCTTTTAACTTTTTGGGGTCAGATCATCTGCTGTTAGTGGTATTCACATTTTAGGTCAGTGCTTCTAGTCTTTATGCTATTTGATTTGATAGATCGGCTTTTAAATTTTTAGTCGTGTCTTGTTTTATATGACTGCTATTCCCTTTCCTTTTTATAAATCACCAACTCTTCTGTTTGTGGCTTATCCTGCTGCCTCCATTTTGTATTGTTAATATAGCTATTTATTAACATATGCTTCTTTTATTAGATAAAGGACGACATATTATGTATCCTTTTTATTTTCATATCAAGTAAATACCATTTAGTCCTGTGAAATAATTTGCATAATCATGGCATACTATTGAAAATATGTGATTATGTCAATAATTGCTCCTATTCCCTCATGAATACTGACTTAAATGGATCAGTAGCTTGTCTTATTAAATCATTTAATGTATCTGAGACTGGTGTTATGTTTTGGTAATGGGATTTCCTTTGTCTTCTATGAGCTGAACTTCTATATTTTGGTTTAAGTACTTATAGCTCATACCATTAATGTGGTAGTTTTTAAACTAGGACCTTTAATTCTTTCCTTAACTTTGATGAGATTTTTCTTCTGCCCTCTCTGTTATTCCTTTCAATCTACCCAGACTTCAGTATACAAAGCTCAGAGGTGACAGGCATGAACATGTGGCCCTGACAGGTGACTCCTCAGCCAGGAGTCACGGGCTGGTTCTTCCTCTCTGGTCTTCCCCGGAAGATGAACGTAATAATCTTGGCATTGTATAAATGCTGGATAGACATTGTGCCCCAGAGTCAAGGTTCTGATGTTCTAGTGCCTGCAGAGACACCGGGATTTCCTCTCAGACAGCATCTTTGCTGGCAGTCGGCCGTTGTGCTGAGAAATAAAAGGAATTTCTCCGACCTTATTGGCGAGCATATGGCAGGCTCTGATTTCCTCCCTAAATCAGATGATATTACTAGAACTGGGTCATTATGCACACATTGTAATCTATCGTTAAGCCCAACAAAGTAATATTTAGCTAGGGCCTTAATTGTGCTACTGGGATTTATCTCTGCACAAAGATATAAAGGGGGAAAAAAAGTCAAGCAGAATGGAATGGGGAAAAGAAGCACTGAATTTTACATTTTAATAAAAGAGGTTGTCATTTTTGACAAACATTGCTGTGCATCGGCAATTACTTATTCTCATCAGGGTGGAGTCAGGATTGTGTGTGACTGCCGGAAGTAAGAATATGTTGTTGAGAATGTTGACATTGTGCCGCTGGACTGCTATTTGGTAAATCATGCTTCATTGAGAAGTTTGGTTCAAATTAACACAATGAGGTTGAGTCTCCATAATTTTCCCATTTAAAATAAATCTATTCTAAATGCATGTCTTCCTTGTTCATTTCCTTAGGCCCTTTCTATGAATGTCCTTTACCTCTGTGCTATGAGGACACTCCATGTTTGTGTGGTTGTGTGAACAGATGTGTGTATGCATGCTGGTGTATGTAGGTGCAGGCATGTGCATCACGTGGAGTGTATGTGGAAGTCAAAAGCCTACAGCATTTTGTTGTTGGCCACTGCCTTTCCTCTTTGTATACAAAGCTCAGAGGTGACAGGCATGAACATGTGGCCCTGACAGGTGACTCCTCAGCCAGGAGTCACGGGCTGGTTCTTCCTCTCTGGTCTTCCCCGGAAGATGAACGTAATAATCTTGGCATTGTATAAATGCTGGATAGACATTGTGCCCCAGAGTCAAGGTTCTGATGTTCTAGTACAAATGAGACAGGGTCCATTTGTAAGCCAGGCTGGCTGGCCTAGTAGCTTCTGCAGACTCCTTTGTCTCCGCCTCTTACCTCCCTGTAGGTGCGCTAGGGTTACAGAAACTTGCACAGCTGCATCTTGCTTCGTATGAGTCTGGGGATTAGAACTCAGGTTGACAGACTTGTATGTGAGCAGTTTTAACCCAGTGAGCCATCTCACCAGCCCCCAACCTTCCATTTCTTAATTACTTTTGTTATTCATATTCTGTGGTAAAATTGTGCAAATCTGCAGAGTGTGTTTTGTTTTGTGTTTGTACCTTTAGCTGAACCTAAGGCCTCATCCACTTAGGAAAAGGTGGGTGGTGTCCCAAGAAGAATGCCTGTTGCCATCAACTCACATTGGACTATAGTCATCTACAGTTTAGAATCTTGTCTTCAGCGAGCACCCAGATATGCCAGTGTGAAAGACCGACTGCTTCTTGGAATGCCTTTTCTCCGACACCTGCCCTCTGTTGGTAGAAGGAGCATACGTTATAAATGTCTCTCTTCTGGCCTTGGAAGTGTCTCCTCTTTGGCCTCCTGTTCAGAGAGCCCACCCACCTCCATCATCTGCAAAGACCCATCTCCTCTACTGTCAGGATAGCAAACATCTTCACCAGCATCTTAACAGACACAGTGGATAATGAATCCTGGTAGATAGTTAAAGACTTTTCACAATTAAAAAGATTTATGAGCCAAGCCACTTCGTGGATGCCCGAGGACTAGGGAGTCTTGAGTTCTTGTGGAAAGCAGGTAGGCTAAGCCTGAGATTGTGTCTGCAGCTGGGTGTAACCTGGCAAGGACCCTGGGCAGCTGGCATTTTGGATTCTTGGCTGCATCTAAATGACATGGTGGTCTTTGGATGAGTTGCCACTGTCCTCCCAGCTCCGTGGCAAGCAGTTTCCAGATGCCCATACTTTGACCACCCACATGGGAACCAGCTAGTGATAAAAGTAGGTGACAGCTCCAGAGTTCAGCACCTGCCACGTGCCCAGACTCCCCTTGGCTCCACACACAACCCATCTCTAAAGACCCTTGACATAGTCTAAGCACAGTGATGCTGAGGTCACTCAAGACACTGTTAGAGAAGAGAACAACACAACAACACAGAAAGCAGCAGTAAAATGTGAGTCAAGATTTGGGATAAGAAACCCAGGAGATTGTAGGGATGTGATGTTTTCTACATTCAGTTTCAACTAGAGTACATGACAAAGACAAAAGTGGACACACATAGTAATGAGTCTTCTGCAGAGCATACACCTCGCTGCAGAGATGTAGCATTATGCCTAGGGATAGTTCTCCGGCATTTGTCTTCCCCATAGCAGATTGTTAATGGGGGTTCCCACGGGGCTCCTGGGCAAAGCAATATTTCCTGGGAAGGGTCGCCTCCAATTTTGCTGAAAAATATACAGATTTTTCTGGTAACAGCAATTATGAAATATTTCAGGAATTCTCAAGGCTCTGCTCGGATCTGGTTTGGAAGATTTTAGGAATGTCAATCCAGGAAAATAAAACAGCCCTGAGTTACAGACAGAAAACGAAGACACACAGACATGGCCTTCTTCCTGGACCCCAAACTGTTGAGAAATTGGTTCTCTCTCTCTCTCTCTCTCTCTCTCTCTCTCTCTCTCTCTATATATATATATATATATATATATATATATATATATATATATCTAGAAAATTTAGTTTAGAACAATGGTGACATCATTTCCTGTTAGGTGTCAACTACATCTCCTACCTAGGGGCTCTTTGTAGCAGGCCCAGCTCTTGATGACCCACAGCAAACTTTCCTGAAGCTGGAAAAGTCTGTACGCCATCACACCCGTAGAGAAGGAGTTTAGCCTCCTGTGGTCCATATTGCTGATGCTTCCCATTCATAGAGAGGCTCTGGCACCCCGGGGATACTACTAGCTTTTTACTAACTTGAACTAGAATAGTGAACATCAGAGAGCTAGAAATTTCATTGACTTCCCCAAATATCTGTCAGGTGTGAATACTGAGGAGTTGTTAAATCATAAGAACTATCCTCAGAGGTAAGGACTGACTA
The DNA here is from genome assembly GCF_982192425.1 of Myodes glareolus. NCBI lineage: Eukaryota > Metazoa > Chordata > Mammalia > Rodentia > Cricetidae > Myodes > Myodes glareolus. The sequence goes on along the minus strand of NC_142038.1, from coordinate 7,742,046 downwards.
CATTTGAGTATATGGAAGATTAGGTCATAATGACTACATCATTTTTTTCTTTAAAACCTCTTATTTCAAGAATAAATCTAATAGCCACACCGTGATCCTTTGCCTTCCCCCCTGCCTCGGAGATCCCAGTCATCATCCTCTCTATGTACAGAGACCGCTGCACCACTTCCTCAAATTCTAAGAATTTTGCATCTTTGAACTTTACTCTCCAGCATGCTCTTTGAGAAGGAATTCAGCTTTGTAATCGTCTAAGCATTTCCACCCAAGAAAATAGCTTCCCCTGTGTTTTGGGAAGCAGCCGAACCTCAGTTGAATTTCTGTCTTCACTGAAAGCCAATTTCAAGTCTTTCCAAACCAGGGTGAGTGTATAGGGGGAGGGGAGAGAGAAAAGTTACAACTCTGGCCACCATCACTGGCCTAAGCTTCTCAACCAATGTGCTTCTCATTCCAGTTAAACCCATACTTACTCAGGAGCAGGAGATCCGATTTTCCTCAGTGGAGGGATCTAGGATCCAAGATCCTCCCTAAACACTCCTTGTTGCCTGTAGGTCACAGCACAACCCCCTTTCTCCAAACTTGAGGTTGTTATGGTGGCCAGATGCTTGTTGGGGCTACTTGCTAAACTGCATTCTGTGCTCGTAGGCTTCTTTGGTGCTCGAACAGTTGTGCAGAAAGACGTCCACGTTTGCCAACGTTGCCTCCCCCAAGAGGAGGCCTTGCAATGGCGTGTTAACGGCACTGTTTTGTGCTGCACAACAAATTGAGCCCATCCCTAGAGGCACAGTGGATTTTGATATACTCCGCCTCTCTTTCATGGAGCTTCTCTGTCTGGTGTTTAATTTGCAACTTGTTATCCATTACTCATGCTGTTTGCCAATTTCTCTTGTGATTTTCATCCCATTGTCAAATTAACTTTCTACTGGAATATGCTTGGGAAAGGAAGGTACCCTGCCGAAGGTATCCTGGTTTGTAACACTCCCGCTTTACTTTGCCTGAGCGGGTCCTAGAACTTTGGCATCTCACAGACTGTAAATCAGAGCAGTACATGTATGACAATGTGCCGCTGTTGTGAGGTCATCTCTGTCTCCCGTCTAAACACCTATAACACTAAACATCTATATTATATATGCACAATCATAAGCATAAACATACATATGCATAAACAAACAAGCATACTAACTGGTAGTAGGACGGCCTTCACTTCTTCAAGAAACTGTTAAGTTACAGTAACAGTTATCCTTTTATCTTTTTAGGAGAGTAAAAGTATCTTAAAAAGTTATCCTCTTAAGAAAGTAAGAAGGACAGAGATAGGAAGAAAAGAAACGAAACATTGTCATGCGTTCATTGCAGTTTAATTAATATCTCATTCTCTACAGAACTGTGATGTTTGGAGGTTTATTTTTCCTGAGGCAAAAGAAAAATATCTTTGCTTTTTAAAAAAATTTACTTTGTCTCTAAAAGTTACCAGTTGGTAGTGACAAGAATATTCCACTTTGATCTGAGAAGTTGCTAAATATGTGCGTGCTTCTGTGTGCTCCTATATGCATCTGTGCATGCGTTGTTGAGTGTCTGCACATACAACTACCTGTGAATCTGTGTATTTATTTGACTGTACCTGTATATATTGGTATGTATATGGCTGGAGGATGATGGGAGTACCAGGGTACTAAGGAGCAAATGGCAGGTGGAGCTCTGTACGTGGAACTCTTATGCATCTGGGTGACAGTGCTATTGTTAAGTGACTGTCAGTGATCAGCGATAGTCATTCTGAGCCAGCAGCTAAAGTGATGCAAGCCCCAAGGATGAGGGATAGGCATGAACCAAACAGATGGACGAGAAGGAGCCTGGGCTCAGATTCACAGGATGTGACTTTGAGAGAGAACTCAGACCCTTTACTTTGAGAATGTAGGTGTGCTCACTTCCACTTCTTTTCTGACTCTCTGAGACACTGACCTCTCAGGCTTTCTGAGAAGCTGGGAAACAAAAGGACTCCTATAAGTTTTTCCAAAGGACTGAATGACGGCATCAGCCTTAGCTTTGCAGCTGCTAGGCCTTCCAGTGCCATTCGGGGTTGTTGAACAGTTACCAAACAAGGCCAGGGGAATCTCTCCACTGTATGAGTTTTGGATTTGAGACATGAGCGAAGCATTTACTTAGACTCTGTGCAGCCTTTGCAAATGTGTTCATGGCAATATGATGCAAGGGAGCAGTCCAATGTGAGTGCTCCCTGTCGTGACAGTTGCTAGGGTACCAGGGGTAGCAGCTCCTCTTGGAAGGTTTGTACAGCACTTACAGGTGATGTGCACGTTGTGGTTTGTACCAGCTCCAGATTTATCTCTGTCATCTGAACCCATTTATTCCTGCTCAAACATACATGATAGCCATATGCATAGCTATGCTCATATCATCCTGATTTGTCTGTATTTATGTCCCTGTATGTATCTGTATCTATGTAAACAATACAGATTTACAATTATCTCTATCCATATACCTATATTATTATCTGACTACAGCTATATCTATAATACAGTCAGATGTATCTCTTTTTGGATATCATGTGTCTCTATCATGTTTGTGACTACATTTATTCTTATATAGGTAAATGCATCTATATTTACATGTCAATATAAGTCAGATAGCTTTGTCTATTGTCTGTCCACATGTACAGGCATATGCTACTCAGATGTAACTCTACATTATGTATCTATCATACACAGGTACATGTGTTCATAGCTGTATCAATATCTACACTTATGTCATATCTTAATCCATTTTTCTATATGTATTACACACATCTATAGCATGTTGCATCCATGTGTACATTCATATCTATCTGGCACATGGATGACTGAGTCTATACCTGCACTCATTCCCAAAGCTATTTATATGCAAATATCTGTACATTCATACCATCTCTTTACTCAAATTATTATCTATTTCTATCTCTATCTATACCCATATCTAAACTGATGTTTCTCTGTCTGTTTGACTGTCTGTGTGCATGAGTTTATGTGTATGTGTATGTGTGTCATGCCTAGGACCCATCCAGGTAGCCTCTTATTACCTGTTACCTGAGTGTGCCATGAACATGTTGGTCACAATTAGAGTATCTGTTTTGTTCAAGTGCAAGTACACTGAGGATAAAATAAATTATAGACAATATGCTATTGTGGAACCAAAAAGGAATTTATTAAATGTGTAGTTTGGGGTCACATTTAAGAAGCTTAATTTCTTAAAATTTACATTGCATTGCATATTTTCAGGGTTGCCCCAAGATGCCCTATGGGGTATTCACTACTGTAAGCAAGCCACATCAATTAAATGTTTTTCTCTATAAAAAGTTTCTGAGGAAAACATTTAATTGATGTGGCTCGCTTACAGTAGATCAGAGGTTTAGTCCATTATTATCATGGCTGGAGCAAGGAAGCATGCAGACAGACAGGTGCTGGAATAGTAACTAAGAGTCTTTCATCTTGCAGGAGACAGGAAGTAGACTGAGTGCCACACTGAGTGGAACTTAAGCATATATGAAACCTCAAAGCCCACCTCCGTGGTGACACACTGCCTCCAACGAGGGCACACCTACTCCAATAAAGCCACACTTCTAATGCTGCCCCTCCCATTGGGGGTCATTTTCTTTCCAAACACTACAAGGGCTGTGTCCTACTGAGTTCATCAAAGTTCATCAGGTTCTGTGACTATGATCATTGTTTTTAAATGGCAACCATGACTGAGAGATTACCTACATCTAGTTGGCCTATGGTAATATCTTTGGGACTAGTCTTGATTTCTTTAATTCATGTGGGAAGACTCTGTGGATGGCGCCTTCTGGCAGCAGCCACATGAAAATGAACATGAAAGAAGAAAGATGTCACTTTCTGACCCCACTGCCTTCCTTACGGCTGTGAACTTAGTTTATTCTGCTTTTGCTGCAAATGCCTTCACTGATATTAGAACCAGCTTTTCCAGTCTTCTAATTTACATTTAAGATGCATTTTCTCTAAGAACCCGGGAGTGTCGGTGCTATACCAGCACTGCTAAGGCACTCAGTCTCGTGGATTCAGCAAGTATGGTGTGCTTGGCCTTTCAGGTATAAGACCCACTGAGTGTAAATCGCTGAGGGTCTGAGACCTACTGAGTATAGATCCCTGAGTATCAGTGACCTACTGAGGGAAGATCTCTGAGTATCTGTGACCTACTGAATATAGATTTCTGAGAGTCTGTGATCTAGTGAGGGTAGACCCATGGTCTGTGACCTTCTAAGTATAGATCCCTGAAACCTGTGACCTATTGAGTATAAATATCTGAGGGTCTGTGACTTATTGAATATAGATCTCTGAGTGTCTGTGACCTACTGAAGGTAGATCTCTGAGAGTCTTTTACCTTTTTAAGGTAGATCTCTGAGTGTCTGTGACCTACTGAGAGTAGATCCCTGTGTGTCCTTTACCTGTTGAGGGTAGACTCTTGAGTGTCTGTGACCTACTGAGGGTAGATTCATGAGAGTTTGTGACCTATTAAGGACAGGAGCATTAGTGTCTGTAACCTACTGAGAGCAAGGCCATGAAGGTCTGTGACCCACTGTAACTATGATTATAAGGGGTAGATTAATGAGGGTAGATCCCTGAGTGTCTTTTAACTGTTGAGGGTAGATCCCTGAGTGTCTGTGTCCTACTGAGGGTAGATCCATGAGGGTTTGTGAACTATTAACGACAGGAACATCAGTGTCTGTGACCTACTGAGGGCAAGGTCATGAAGGTTTGTCCCCTACTGTGGCTGTGACTATAAGGGTCTGTGACCTAATGAGCGTAGGATAACGTTCCACCAGGTCACTTCCTATACGCAGGGCTGATGTTTCCTAGACCCATACAGTATGTCAATAATAAGCCTCAAGTATTTGAAAATGGGTCTGTGCTTCTTTCCAGGATGACCATTTACTCCAGACGGTGGAATGATGTCTTAATATCCCCTTTTTCTTTTTGAATTTGATACTCTGTGAAGGCATGGCATTTTAAAGATTTGAAAGGGTGTGGGTAAAACAAGATGCCTCCTATTTGTACCCCTACATGTCCTTTCTCTGCAGCAGCAACACCGCCATGGTCCCTGCCTGTCTTTCCAGGGACACCTATTGCCTCCTCTAACCTCCCACCAGATAGCCATGTAGCAGTTCATTCTCAGGTGTCCCTCATTGACTTCCCCACCATCAAGCAGCACTTCAGGGGCTTCCCAGTCTCGAACCTTATAAACTACATACCCCCCCCTCTTCCTGCTCCCCTACCACCTCCTTTCATGCAGTACTGTCTGCAGCACAGTTCCAGAGGTGGAGGGGTAGATCCAAGAGCAAACTTCCTACTGTTGTTGGAACACAATTACAATTTTGACAGCTGCCACTCATTAACCTGCAGAAGTTGCTTTGATTGGCAGCTGTTTGAGAAGTCACTGGCAGTGCCTTACCATAGTCCTTGCTAGCAAGTGTGATAAACTTCCGTGTCTGTCAATCCAATGAATGAAAGGCTGTGTCCCGATGGGGAGACAGTTTGTCTTTTCCATATGATGAGGGAGGTGGCATATTCTCCAGAGGGTTATGAACCGTTCAGTGTGTATTGCTCCCATTTTCTGTCTGTCCTCCCTTTCGCTTTTATTTCTGTCATGACACGGATCTTTCTCTTCTTGATAGAGCTCTTGACAGCAGGGAGGATTCCCTGTGATATATTTTGTAAATGTGTTGCTTGGTTTGCTAAGTTTTGTGCCTGTTTTATGATGTTGTATCACCATAAGCTTCTGCTTTAATGTAATTAAGTTTGTCCATGTCTGTATGGATGTCTGGACTTTTGCTTGCTTACACAACAGATTTTCCTGCTCTGGTACTTAGAAGAATGTTCAAGTGTTCTCGTTGAGCCTTTATTCAATACAGAATTTATTTTGGTATCAATGATAGAGATCAATTCAAATGGCCAGCCAATGTCTTCTGGTTTTTATTGGGCCTTCTTCTTCCCCATGACAAAAAAAGACCCTCATTTACATGCCCCACCCTGACATAGATGTTCCGCTCTCTCTCTCTCTCTCTCTCTGGATCCCCTGTTTTATTGATTCATCTGGCCATGTGGCTCAGCCAATGTGGCAGTGACTCCTTGGTATTTTAATACCTAACAACCATGCGGCTGACATGGGACATGGTAATACTCAATTTAAGTAGCCATTCTTTACCACTCCTGGTCCCAGAAAGTTTTTGGTAATAATCTTATGTCTTCTCTTCATGGATTCTCTATGGGGATGACATGGAATTTGAAGATTAAAGAGAACTGGTCTCATCAGGACAGTCTTCCCACCTGAGGAAGAACGTGATGACTGCAGAGAGCTTCCCACTTGGAGCTGTCACTCAAAGTGAAAGATTGCCTGTGTATACCTGTTGTGTATATCATGCCCCCATCACAGTATTAGTGTGGCACTCGATGTTTATGTAATCATAAGGATGTCAATTGCATCACTGAATGTTGTTGTCACTCAGCCAATTACCTGAAGACACAAACTTAAAGGCAGGGGGATGGGGTTAGTGAGTTCAGAAGTTGCAGTCTCTGGCCGAAGTACATCCCTGGTGACCTACTTCCTCCAGTGAGGCGCCACCTCCTAACAATGGCTGAATCTACTGATGAAGCTATCATTCTCATGATCCAATCTTTTCCCGGTAACATCAGACACTGAAGATCATGCTTTAACATGTGAACCTGGTGTGCATATATGTGCATGGCTCACATTGTAACACACGAGCCTTGTGTGCATATATGTGTGTGGTTCATATCTTAATCATAGCATTGGTGTGAGTGTATGAATGTGTTTCACATCCTAACCATAGCATTGGTATGTGTATATGTGTCTATTTCACACCCTAGCCATAGCATTGGTGTTTGTATATGTGTGGTTCACACCCTAGCCATAGCATTGGTATGTATGTATGTGCATGGTTCACACCCTAACCATAGCATTGGTGTATGCATGTATGTGTGTGTGTTCCACACCCTAACCATAGCATTGGTGTGCAAATGTGTGTGTGGTTCACACCCTAACTATAGCATTGGTGTACTTCTTACAATGTTGCCTTCCTGAGTTGTTTAATAACTCATTTCACTTCTGGAGTCTTGTGTGGGTTCCCCAAGGATACAGTCTGACCACAGAGAGAAGCGTTCCCTGTGCTGTTGCAACCGTCCTGCTCACTGTTCCCCTAGGGCCCATAAGACCCCTCTGCCATCCCTCTTCCCCTAGGGTCCCTTCTGTCATCTCAGAGACACTTCAATTGCCAACAGACTGCTAAGCTTCCCTCAGTTTTGTTCAACTCCAGCCTTCCATTCTCTCCCATGGCTCACAAGTGTTGTTTCTGCTCTCAGCTGCTCAGCCTTGGAGTTGCTGAACTCATCTCTTCATTCTCAGAGTGTAGATGACAGAAATCTAGAGGTGCAAGGTCTGGACATTTTAAGGCACTCTCTGGACATTTTCTACCACATCTAATCATGACGGGTTATAAAAACAATCCTAGTCATTCTTTTGTGGAGGAATAGAGGTTTGGAAGGGCTTATCCCTATACATCGCCAGTGTCAGACAGGGTCCCAACAGCTATGCCCTACTCTGGTCTTTGACTTGGACCCACCTCTCAGGCCTCAAACCCTCCCACAGCATTGTCTATCCTGAGAAGATGGTAGCATATCCAGGTGAAGAACAACCTCCCTGTGAATGGCCCACAGTAGCAATTGTTTTAACTCAGAGAAGATGGGCTGATAAACTCAATTTTTATGTGTATAGACTTGACACTTAAGAACACCAGGAACTATACTGCACGATCCTCATGGTTCTATGTAAACACTTGAGTGGCCCCAGGGGCAGTGGGTCACAGTGCCATGTTCTAGCTGGAGGCAGCTGGCATGAGCTTTGAGTAAGGTGAATGCTTTGTACTGGGCGAATGTACTCCTGCCTGCGGAGTGGAACAGTCCTGGAATTATCAAGGGAATGGGGTCTGCGAACAAGATTGCTTTCAAAATGCTCCCTGCAGGGAGCCAAAATCATACCACTAGAGCACTGATTCCTTTGGGATCTGAGATGGAACTTGTCATGAGACCCCTCCACAGCCTCATGCTCAATTCTGGGCAAACTGAATCATGCCAATCAATATCCCTGGACTTAGCCCATTGGCATACAGTGAGAGCTCCATCTTCAAGATAGCTCCAAAGGGTATGCCCTTTCTTTCCACAGAGAAGTTCTTTTCATTATTGATTATCTTAACCTGATGGCATCAGAGTTTATGGATTTTAGATGGCTTGACTCTGCAAGGTTCTGAGTTTTGGAAATCATAGGAGGGAATGCCAGCACCAAGAGGCTGCCTAAGCAGAAGTCTCCTAATATCTGGCTGCCATTCACCTGTGGGCACAGTGTTTCTTTCAGCCACCTGCAAGCCAGTGAAGCAGGTGAGGTGCTTGAAAAAAAAGTCAGCTAGGTAGAAAGGAAAAAAGACACGGCTGGGAGTGGGCAGAGAGTCACCTGTCTTCACTGTGCAAGAGGTATACCTCGGCCAGGCTGTAGCTCTCCCTACTCCCTTGCTGTTTGTGCTTGTGAGAGCCAAATGGACCCTGTGTTTGTACAGGATCTTCCCATCCTTGTTCAATCCACAAGCCCTGACACTGCACCAAGCCTTGTTTATGCTGTGATGTAGTGATTTGCTTGCTCACATGCTAAGAAGGTCACTTGGCTGAGAACCTGAAGGGTCCCCATATGCATGGAGTAAAAATTGCCAGTCATATGGGTAGCTGGCCTCCAAACAGAGAAACCCTCATGGTTTCTCTGCCACGTGGATGAATTCTGCTCTTCTCTCTGCCTCATGGTTGGCATTCAAATCTTTTAAGTCTCCAATAAGCTGGTACAGAGCCACCTGGTTTGGAGTTCATTTGTACAGTGAAAGGATTAGAACCATGAGTTCCTAGCAACTCCGGAGGGTGTGCAGGGTGGAGAATGGCCCAGAAAAGAAACACGGTAAGATAGGGACCAGTGGAGGAAGTTCTTTGTGGACAAAGAGGAAATGACTTTTAGGAACAAGAATATTTAATGTACCTACGTGTAAAAACATAGCATGAGACCCCTGCTCCTCTACCTCTGTATCTCCCATGGGGTTTGGCAAAGGCTGATTTGGTGAGGGCTGTTCTGTGGTTGGTATCTGGTATCTATTACTTTAAAATAGAACAAAGCCATATGTGATAGGAGTCAACATGGTGTGGGGTTTAGCATGAGGTCATACCTCTATGAGGTGACCAAGGGTCTTGGTGTCCACAGAGGTCTTTGACTCCATTCGTATCCAAGAACCAGACTTACCTAATGCAGAGAACCCAGCCAGCACAGACTGATTTGGCAGCAATCCATTCCTGGCCTATGGGGATGTGCTCTCAGGGAAGTCCCTTCTCCTAGCTCTCCATGATCTTTTGTGCCACCACTATCAAGTGCAGAGCTGAAGCCCCAACTCCAGCTCTCAAATCCCTATCCCTAAGATCCACAGGACTTTACATTTGTTCTGTACATCCTGACAATCTTTAAATTGTATGTCCTGATTTAGTGGTAGGGCACACCATAACAAACTAAGGTGCTCTCCAGAGTCCATAAGAATGACTGTGAGGATGGATGGGGCAGGACTGGCCAAAAGCTGTCCCAAGCCATGCAGGATGACTCTTCCTCTATGGGGTCTCACTAAGGCTGTGAGCAGCAGGGCGACCGTGACAACTTTGCCCCAACCTTAAGGAGGAAGAGAGGAAAGTATGGGTGTCTTCCAGAGTGCCCCTGCCATTGCCAGTCCTTCCCAGCACCACTACCAGCAGCAGGAGAAGTATAAGAGGAAGAGGCCTCCCCTAGAGGCCACAGACTTCCTTCTTGGCTTTCTCCTTGCCATATTCTGCCTCACGAGAATGTCAGGGTACTACCATGGAAAGAGGTCAAAATCTACTGCCTAGAGGTGTGCCACCTGCACCAACAGCCCTCAGCAGTGCGGCAGAGATAGATGCTAACATCTCCAGGCTCAAACTCTCTCATGCTTCTCAGGTAGTAATTCTCTGAGTGCTCACTGATGCCCGCAGCCACAGGAGATTGAAAAAGATCTGACCTACCCTCCAAGACCTGGCAGGGAAGTGGCAAGACTGGAGGAAGGTACTCAGGCCAGGACAGCAGATTGGAGTTCCTGCTGGTACCCAGAAGGGCATAAAGGATGCTGCCTGGGAGGGGAACAGCTATCATAGATCCCAGTGGGTCTCGTGAAGCCTGTGCAATGCCGCACCAACTTTGTCTTCTCAGAAAGCATTCTGCACACATAGATATCACAAGAGTCGCCTGCCTGCCATTCCGGTGGAGTTGGGGAGAGACAGCAGGAAGAGCAGCGTACTGTGCTTGAGAAAGGGGTGGAGCCACAGTGCTTTGCAGGGCCACGTCCCAAATCTGTCTGGAAAGGTGAAATGTGTGAGAAAGCCCATCTGGGAAAATTCTCATATGCATATGAAAAATCTCGACCAGAAAGCGGCAGGGATTAGGACAAGATAAATTTATACCCAGCTCCCCGCATTCCTCTGACAAATTTGCTCTCTGGGCGTTGTTGCCTCTGACCTCCTGGTTACCGAGGGGATGACATTAAAGTGGAGAAAATGGCTTATTCTGTTCTATAAATTCAAACAGAAATGACGCATGTTGCCCACCAAGTATATCTAAGAAATCGTGGGGAAATGTCAAGCATTTTAAGAGAGAGCCGCTGTAAACACTGAATCTTGCGACTTGAATGATTTCTGCAGAGGAGAAAGGTCCCTTTGTTCATGCTTAGCTGACACTCAGCATGTGGAATATTATGAGCTAGGAGTTCACATGGAAGCTGAAGGGAAAGAAAGAAAAGTGGGATGTGACAGCCCAGGCACGAGGAGGATGGGAGCGGGCCAAGAGGCGGCTCTGGTACGGGGGACGCCTGGTTTCTAAGGAGCCCAAAGACAGGTCCCTCTTCCTAACCAGTGCTATGCTTTCCTCAGGCCCATGGGATATCCTCCCCAGTGTGTGTGTATATTATTGCACAACCAGAAAAAAAAACCTGTCACATAGGGCATGGGGAAAAAACAGTGGTGCTCTGAGTGACATCAATGCACCCCAAACTACACTGCAGAGAAATCCCACTAACTAAACTCTATGGGACATGTGACCACATCTTAATAGCAATATTGCCTCAGTGGCTCAGGAAACAGAACGTAGAAGAGAGGATCAGAGGCCACCTAGCAGTCTTTGAGGATTTGTTTTGTTCGAGATTATATTTATTTTGGGTAGAAAGGGAACTGAGAAGAAGTCTGGGAGAGGTGACAACTTGTTTGATCCTCAGTACCCAGATGTAAAATTAAAAAAAGTCAACCATGGCAATGCATGGTTGTAATTCCTGTAATGGGAAAGCAGAGACAGGTGGGTCCCTGGGCCTGCTGGCCAGCCTGTCTAGTCTACTTGGCAAAATCCAGGCTAGTGAGAGACCTTACCTCAAAAAATAAAGGTGCATGGTACCTCAGGTATGACACTGGAAGTTGTTCTCTGGCTTAGAAAGACACACACACACACACACACACACACACACACACACACACACACACAGGACTGAAGAGAGAGTGATGGATGGAGGGAGAGAGAGAGAGAGCTCTTCAGATCTATAACCCTCAAACACCCGTGTCCTGTGGTAGTCTACTAGCTGAACAAAGGCTCCCTCCAGTGTTCCTGTGTGCTAGGATGGCCGGCAGGAAGTGCCATCACTGGTTGGGGATGTGCAGGGCCATGTTGAGGCCCCGTGTCTCCATGGCAAATCCAGCATTTCACAGCTGATGGCCACATTGTAGAGAGATTTCACCCCGGCGACCTCCTGTCATCAGATGGGGCAGAGGGCAGCAAGGCTACCACTGTCCACTTAGCTACCAGGCACACATTCCAAGTCCCATACAAAGATCTCCCGCCGTTTGATCAGTGTGGCTGCCACCTCTCTTCAAGGCTGACTTCTTTGGGGGCTAGTGAACTTCCTGAACACTTCCTGTGGGTTACTGAGTCCCTGGAGGGATGCACCACTAGTGAACCGGACACTCAGGATGAACTGCAGTCAACTCTCCCAACTTTCACTGAGCCTCGCTTCAGCCTCCACCTGGCACTTAGTCCCTCGCTTGTTCAAAGCAGCTGTCGATAACCACAGAGACCCAGTGAACTGTTGGCCTTTTCAGTGAGTGTAAACATTAGTTTGGGTGGTGTCAGAAGGGTGTGCATGTGCCCAGTGATTGTGATCAATACCTTATTCTGTAAGAGCAAAGTCCTGGCGTCATGGTAGGACAGTAAAGAGGGCATCATTCCTCCCTAGAGCTTCAGGCATTCCATGGAACTAGGACTTAGGACTTCTCACTCTTAGTTGGGAGTCTATGTGAGGGTTGGTGGAGCTACCTTAATTATGCTCCCCTCAGGGTCTGAACTCAGTTTTGGTCATACACTGATGAATCACCCATGGTCCTTACCCTCAGTCCAATGGAGAGGCAATTGGAGGTCCAGGACATTTGCATTCAGTGCATAAGATAAATTCCTTGGACCAACTACAGGAGGGGATGGAAGGACGTCAAAAGCATAGAGATGCTCCAGGAAGCTGGCTGGAAAGGTCTCCAAAGAGGAATAGCGAGAGAGGGATGCTATCGTGGGAAGCTCCTCCCCTCACCAAGCTCCTGCTGCTAAAGCCTGGTCCATGGCTCATACACCTGTTGCAAAGGTGTTGGGGCTTCAGAAGATGGAGCTTGGTTGGTGGAAGCAGGTTCCTGGGGACAGGGACACATCTTTGAAGATCATACCCCCAGATTCCAGCCTTTCTTTGACCCGTGGTCCCACTTCCAGTGAACAAGTTCCTGTCATCACAGTCTGAGCTGCTCGGCTCTACCTCCCCACCATTGCAGACTGAGACCCTGAAACTGTGTGCCAAGAAAGATCTTTCCTCTCATAGGTTAGGTATTTTGTCATAGTGACTAGAAGAGATTCAAAGCAGGGCAGTATGGGGGCAAGAGGGGAGAGCAGTACCCCTCGGGGACATAAGGGAGACACAAGGGAGCCACAAGCCAGAAGGCTGTGGGACAGGTGGGATCAGGGCCTGAAAGCCTTTGTTTCTCGCCCTTCTGGTATCAGCCAGATGCCTTGCATGTATGTCAAGCTAGAGCTGGCTGGCACTGGGCTTGGAGGGGCTTCAGGTGTTCTATTCCCCTTCAATCATTTCTTGAAGATAGGGGAAGTTTGTTCTTGCTGAGGATGGCTCGATGTGCCACTGGCTGCTCCTCTCCAGCCCCTCACCGAGAGCTCTTATAGCCTGTAAGACTCCCTAAGCCCATAAAGCAAGAACAGTAAGACTGTGGGATGAGGGAACTAAGGAGCCTCGTCACCCTGTCCTTCCCTGGCAGGAGGAGGTTGTGAAAGGCTGGCTCACATGGTGAACATACTGCACAGTAGGGCAGACTGCCCGGAGCCATCTGTTCAGGACCCTGTAGGTGGCAAGAATGTATTTGGTGAAAGCAGGGGCAAGACTTTCTCCTGTAGGCGAGGTTGGGCTCCCCACACTGTGTCGAGCCTTCTTTTCACTCCCTGGAGAGCTCTCGGGTCACCTGGCTTCACAACTTTTGTTCTGGTGACAATGCTCCTCAGAAAGGCAACTTATGAAAACTATCCTGCTGAGACTGGCCATTGTTGTGTCTGCAGCATTGGGTTTCCTTAGGAATTTTCTTGGGAACTTTTGAAGAGGAAGTCAGCACACTACATTGCAGTAAAATGCAATGCAGAGCTGCTGTATACCTATTCCATCCAGGATGAAACATTTCATCCCCAAGAAGGCATGTTAGACTCAGGAAGTCCACAAAGCTTACAAGACGTTGGAGGCCCCTGAGGTTATATATGTACTCAATAATTGCCAGGGGTCTTGAGGAAGGTTGCGATACCACTTTGGGGTATATACCCAAAGGATGCTCAATCGTACCACAAGGACATGTGCTCAGCTGTGTTCATAGCAATATTGTTTGTCATAGCCAGAACGAACTCAGTGGTTCCTCTGCACAACACTCCTCACCCTTTGTAATGGTCTTTGTAATGCTGGAGTATATATTTTTATAAAATAGGAAAAGTATAAAAGGTTTATTGATAATAGGTCATGGGGAAATTTATTTTAAAACAAATTTTCAGTTTGCATCTAGTTCGTTTATTAAGGACAAAAGCAAAGTTTTTAATATTAATGCTAATATTAATATTAATTAATACTTAATTAATATTAATTAATTAATTTAATATTAATGAGCTTGCTTACATTTATATAAGAAATCTTTACTGAAATTTGATATTATAGGACATAAAAGTCTTGAATGATTTTCATGGTTGATGAATATTTTGATATCCATCTGAGAATGCTCTTTCAGATAAATACACTCATGTCCTAAGCTCAACTTAAAATTCTTTTAACAATTTCTTATGAAACTCTAGGCATTAACTTCAACAGCAATTGTGAAACTAAACTCTCTGACAATGCAATACAAAGCTATACCAATTTGACACATGCTGAGGAATTACGGTAGGAAAATATTGTTTGTTTCCTATAATTAAACCATTATGTTTCTCTAGGAGTAGAGAACTTGTATGTGCAGTGTATAAGCACCACAATTCATAACATACAATAGTCTCAAACCTGAGACAAGGTGTTTCGGGCAGTGCTCGTTGGCATTGCCTGGTGTGGCAGCATGCCCAGTGTGAAGTTCTCATGTTTTGGGTCCAGATCTCAAGGCTACACTGGAGTCATGCAGCACCATGGCTGAGCATTGGCAGAGACACCTAAGATTCGTTGCACATTTGATATTGAGTTCAGTTTTGGTTGTTACATGTTCTGGAATTTTTTTTTATTATCATTTTTTTTTCACAATCCTCCCTTTCAGTTATGTAACCCCACATGAGGTCATATTCCAGCTCACAAAACTGTGGAGTAGAGAATATATTGTGATCCAGGAAATAAGCACATGTGGAATGGAATTGCAAGCAGCCTATGGTGACAGTTATGGGGTCTTCGCTGTGGGTGATAAGACTCGCAACTAGCACTGAGCTATTTTCTTTGGAAAAACTTTCTCACCTAAGGGAGAAATTACAATGATTAACAAAAAAACAAGATAAAAACAAAAACAAAAAGCAAAACTCAAGAAACATGCAGAAACTTCTAGCCACAATAGCTTCTGAACTGACAGGCAAAGTAGAAAAGCTTTGGGGCGTTGGCTTACCATCTCTTCCCGCCGGCAGGCAGGAAGGGGGAGATATGCTTAAAGAACACATCCTGGAATTCAGAAACTTGGAACACCAAAGAATCAGACATGGAGGAGAAGACAGCGAGGTAGTGATAGAAATGCAGAGAGAGAAAGAGAAACCCATGATCCAGCAAGTACACAGGGCCTTAGCCATGGTCCAGCCCTGTAGGCTGTGATAATTAGACAATAATCTCATTACTGAGGTGTGACAGAAATAGTAGCATGGATTATTTTGTACTGCTTGACAATTTCAGATAGAAGGTGCATTTTTACTGTAGACCATGCCTTCAACATGGGATTATGTCTTCTTTCCTTAAACTAACATATGTCTCTTGTCATGGTAAGGCAACGCTGTGTAACTTCTGTGACACATTCCGATGGTGGAACCACAGTCCTTGCTCCTGGGGACAATTTAAGTAAAGTAAGCTTACTTGAATGTAGCATTGAAACCCACAACAATGGCCCTGTCAGCCAAGATGTTACCTAGTGACTAAGGAGTAAGGGGCAGCACAAATAGTATGGACGCCCTAGACAGGGAGGCTCATGGTAGGCTGGAATTGGGGCATCAGATTGCATCATGGTACCCAGAAAAGCGCTCAGTTTGAAATGTATTAATTAGAAAGATGAGCAGATGGCTCTGTAAGTCACCGTGAAAGCCATGAGTTAAGAACCTCAGCACACATGTGACAAGCTGGGTGTGGTGGTGTGTGCCTATGGTTCTAGCACTGGGGAGGCAGAGGCAAATACACCTTGGAGCTCAGTGGTCAACCAGCCTAGTCTAACTGGCGAGCTTCAGGTTATGTGAGAGACCCTGCCTGCCTTAGGGTTTCTGTTGTTGTAAGAGACCCTGTCTGCCTTGAGATTTCTGTTGTTGTGGCAAAACACCATAATCTAAAGCAACACAGGGAGGAAAAGGTTTGTTTCATCTTACAACCACCCGTAGGTCACACTCTGTAATTCAGAGAAGTCATGGCAAGAGCTCAAGACAGGGATGTGGAAGTAGAGCTGAAGCAGGGGCCATGGCGGAATGCTGCTTATTGACTTGTTCCTCATGACTTGCTTTCTTACAGTGCCGTGATTGCTTGCCCAGGGTGGCACTGCCAAGAGTGGGCTGGATCCTCCCTCACTAACCAAGGAAATTCTCCGAAGACTTGCCCATAGACCAATCTGATATCAGGAGACGTTTACTCAATTGATGGTCCCTCTTCTCAGTTGACCCTAACTTGTGTCAAGCTAACAAAAATCCAGCCAGCACAGTTTCAAAACCAAGACTGAGAACTTAAAGAAAACAGTTGACCTTTGACCTGCACAGATATGCTTACACAAAGGCATGTGCACTTGTAATGCATAGGTACATCCTTGTACTCAGGAGCACACATACATACACATATGCACACAAACCCTAAAAATTGTTTATTTCTAGAACATGGCACTTAATGTTTTTATTCCACTCAATATATTTCTAACCACAAGTCTCGGAAACCTAGGAGGGCTAAGGAGGCCACTGTGAGACATACGACATTTTACCAACTTCAGCACCAATGGTACAGGTGTGTACACCTGTTGATAGCGACCATTTTTCCTTGAACTTTTGGCTCAGATCTAATTCACTGGGGACTGGGGGTTGTCACTGCTGAGCCTGTAAGAGACAGAGGGATCATGTGTGGAATTAAGGCAAGGAGATGAAGAGCGGCAGATGCGCCCCAGCCTTCGTGGGCTAAGAGCCTGTAGCCTGACTTTTAGAACATCGTCTAGGAGCTCCTGTGTGAGAGCAGAGGTTGTGAGAAAGTATGGAAAAATACTCAAGATTTTATCATTCATAAAAGACTAAATCTGCTCCTTACAGAGCTGGAGGGTGGAAGTCCATGAACAGTTGTCATCTGGTGAGCCCTTTGTTGTGTCCCCAAATTGTGTGTTGGGGGGAGGTTGGAGAGGAAAACGTGAACCCAGTCCTGCTGGTCCTTCCATTAATTCAGCATGAAGGTGATGACCTCGTGACCTCTTCATCACTGGATGGGCCTTGCCGCTTATCACTGCTCTCCTGGGGAGCAATTTCCAGCATGTGAATCTTCAGGGGGGCCACGCTTAGACAGCAGGGAACTCTGTCAACCCAGCTAGTCTCAGTGCAGAGTGAGGGAGGCGTGGCCAAGGCTTCTCTTTTAGAATGTCTAACATTTTCTGTCGGGGAGTCCAAGCCAGGTTTTATGAAGATAATGTTTCCTATAGGAGAAGCTGTCCTAGTTGTGAAGTCAGCAGTACCCAGACCAGCAAATATGGGACCTGACTAGACACGTGCAAAATGGACCACAGCAGGCACAGTGAACAACTTGGGGACAGTCTCATCTCTGACTGGCCTAGCTGTTCTCAGACTTTGTGACATGTGCCCACAGGGCAAGCCATGGCTTCCTATGTCTCCCGAGTCACCTAGGCCGCTAGAATCAGGATACATTGGAGTAGAGGCTGGGGGTGAAGCACTGGGAGATGCGATTCCTGCCCTACATAATGTACTTGCTCTCTACCCAAGGATACAGTGTGTTATGCAGAATTAAAATCCCACATCTCATAGAGGGGCATTAAAGTCAACCAGTGGGTATGCAGACATATGGGCCTGGAGGTTGCTTTGTGGATTCTGGTAATTAAAACGATAATCATTTGGAATATCTGCCAAAGGTCTAGCTCTTAGTTCGCCCAAGAGGCAACGAGTCGACGCCCTCTTTACGACATCCCCCAGCACCCACGGATGCTGTGGCATTTAAACCTCTGACAGCTTGTCTATAGGAAACCCCACTGGTGAGAGATTTATAACTCAACCATAAAAATCCACTCTGAGCTTAAGGTTGGCATGTGAGAAGCCAGCTCAGGAGTGAATTAATTAATGAATTTGTCCTTTCCTTCATCAAACTGACTGACACTTTCAAACATACCCCTTGAGATGTGATCTCAACAGATCTCATAAAGCAAGAAACTTTAGGCTTGGTCAACGCCTGGGATGACAGCACACTCACGGGAACTGCCAACATGGTAGGGAAATGAGGGAGGGAAGTCGGGTCTCTTTTGGACCCTGACAGAGCTGGGTCATGCAGATGGTAGATGGGGACGGGCTTTGACCATGACGGGGCTCCTTTCTGTGCCTGGTATGACACCATCAGTTGTCTCTGAGAGTAGGAGTCTTTCCTAGAAGGGACCCAACACACACCCCACCTGTCCTCATGACCACAGTGCCCTCTGGTCAGTGAGGAAGACACTGGACAAACGGCTTTTCTGGTCACAAAGTTGGAATGGGTGACGTTCTCATGCACCTCAGTACTGTTGAACAGCCTAGGGAAAGCCATGAGGATAACTGGAAATGGAAAATCATTCAGAGGTGTGTTTGGAGAATGTTGGGGGTATTTGGGGGCTCTTGGCTGGTGGTGATGGATGCTCGTCTGCAGACATTCATGTGACCCACCCAGGTGAGGAGATAGAAGATAATGGGAATGAAGTGAGTGGTGGGCACCTGTGGTCAGAATCCGTTTACCTTCTGATTCAGTAGAGGTGGAATCAGGATCTGGTTGCAGTCCAAAGTCAGGAGCCCACTAAGACACAGGTCTGGGCACAGAACCACTGTTTCCATGGCTTGGAACCTCAGCTCATCTGCAGCTCCCAGAAGACAACCTCCATCAGTCCAGAGGGTTTTCTGCCTGACATACCTCAAGAGCCAAGCTCTCCCACCTCAACCACATCCTCTGCCCTTGTTTTCCCTAATCATTTTTTTTTTACTTCAGAGGTGTTTGGGGGGTAGTGGTAGGGGCAATGGGGAGGCACGTTCGGGGCATCAAACCCTGAGAAGCTGTAGAGCTATCATTACCAAGATTTCGGTGGTGATGATGATGACTGCAGTTTTCTCCCTTCAGTGAGGACAAACAGACAAAGCAGGGAATGGTTTCCTCATCCTCACTATGGCAGAGACAAGGCTTCACACACTGGGGAGTCTGATGCACTGTGGGAGTTATGGCCTGGTTATTCACTTCATACCACAGGGTCCCTTGTGTGTCTGAGGCCATTCTAGTCTTGGAATGAGGAGCACAGACGACCTTTCCACGGCCAGCGAACTGTCTCAGTTTTTTACTCCACAGAGGGTAGCTTCTCCTGCATGTTACCAGGATTTGCATGGGGAGACAAAGGTTGTGTGCCTGTCTTACCTTGATGCTTGAACTGAGAAGTGTGTAAGAGGGCTGGTCTCTTACGATATCAGCACAGTTGATTTATCACATGAATGTTGGGGACTCTTCTGAGCATCAACCAGCCATGTCTGTGGGACCCTGGTGACACCCATGTGTACCTGCTCAGATATCTCCCTTTTTCTCCCCTCCCTCCGTCCATCCCTCTGTCCCTCCCTCTTTTCATACCTCCCTCCCTTCCTCCCTTTCTCCCTTCCTTTTCTTTGCTCCCCTTGCTTCTAAGAGGGACCTCCCTCCTCAACACTGGGAAGGCAAACTCAAGACCAACCTTGGTCTCCAGGACTCCTAGCTTGTCATCTCCCAGTGGGTTTGATGGCTGTGACACCCTCTTCTCCCAGGACATCCTTGACGATGTTACTGCCTGCCCCCTTGGTGATAAAGGCCAAGTGTGTGCCTACTGGTTCAGCAGTTTCTGGCCGCCATTCCAAGTGAAGGTCTTGTGCTGCACCTGCCCTTCTGGAAGCTACAGAATGGCCCAGCACCTTGCTTTCCCACCCTCCTAGTACACTCTGTCTGTATCTTCCTGAATGACTTCATAGGAAATGAAAGACGCCTGCCCCTCCCCCCACAGGCACATTTCTCTCATGGCTAATTATGAGTGAAGTCGATTAGCAAAAGAGAAAAGTGCATTTTATTTGAAAATGAGTACTACTTTGTAAAGAGGAAAATATTTATATAAATTGTTTAAGGGATTTTTTCCTAGATATCACTTTATTTTTCTATCTTTATAACAAAATGCAATCAACCTTCTTTTTTTCTATGTTTATTTGTGACTAGTTGAAGTATGTCACAGAAACAAAATACATTCATGTTTAGGACCCTCCCCCCCATAACCCATTAGTCTAAGACATTGTGTCTTGAAAACAGCGTGCCCTTGTTTTAGAGTTAAACAGTTCAGCGTTTTTATACAGGAGCATCAAAACCAGATATGCTTCAGACACCAAACCTTTTTTTAATGGCTTTCAGATAAAACAATTTATTTATGCAATTAACAACAACATGCAATTTCTAATAATTAGCAGATAATAGTTATCTCCAAAGTACTTTATAAAATTGCCTTTGAACTGCATTCGTTCTGTGGGGAATCACTGAAAATTGGACTATAAAATCACCGGAAAATGCAGTGCATTAACAAGATTTTTCTGTATCAGTTTCTCTTCAAATTTATGAGCTCGAATATTTGTAAACATTGGGTTTCATAGATGGAAACCTGTCACCTCACCTTCCTTTTAAGGGAAAAAACACATTTTGCTGTTACAGGATTCCTATTTGATTTTGACTTTGCCATCTCTTCTTGTTTTCGTTCTCCCTAGTAAGAAGATATTATATTGCTATTATTTCTTCTTGAAAATTAAGAAATAATTACTAATATACCATTTTATGGGTGTTCATCAATCTTTTCTAATTCTCTTTCATAAACAATGTTCTACATTCAGCAATTGTAAAGTGTTCCTATTAAACTGAACTATCTTTGGAGAAATAACAATAAAAATTATTAAAGAACCATGCTAATGAGAATCCAGAGGACTTTGGGCAGCAAGTGTGTTTGGGATCACTTCCTCATTTGGGAGAAGAAATTCCCATGTGTCAAGTTACAGAGGGTTAGGATGCACTGCGGTGTCTGGGAATGTCACATTGAAGGTGTCTTCCTCCTTGTCTCCCATGTTTACACCCTACAGTGTCTGTCTGAGCGCTACAGTCTGATCCAAAGCACACATCAGATGCCTTTTTTTGCATATCATCTATCACCATCATCTCAGAAGTCTGGCCGAAAGCCCAAAGGACTAACACAGCAGAGACCCAGCAGCCTGGACGCAGAAGGCACCCTGCTCCTCTCCTATGACAACTGACTTACTAGGGCAGTTCCCTTCTTCCACCACCTCCCATAGGCATGCAAGTCTTCCTAAGGTGCTGGATCCTTCCATCTGTGGAAGCTTCCCATGGGTACAGGGCAGCTGTGTCTAGGGACTGCCAGATCTGTTATGAGGTTGCTCCACTAAAATCCGTTTTCTCCATACATAGGAGAAAGGCCTAAAGATAAGGCCTGGGACTGAGTGGCAATTGGTCACCTCTTGCTACATATACAGTGGCTGTGGACAGAAGGCTAGTTGAGGGTCAGTGTTTTAGTCAGTGTTCTATGGCTGTGAAGAGACATCATGACTGTGGAAACTCTTATAAAAGAAAGCATTTGATTTGGGCTTGCTTACATTTAGAGGTTTAGTCCATTATTGTCTTAGCTAAAAGCATGACAGTACACAGGCAGACATGATGCTGGAGAGACAGCTGGTATTTCTATATCTGGATCTGCAGGCAGTAGGCAGAGATTCACTGAGGGGGTGCAAGCCAGTCTTCCCAGAAGCAATTATTACCTGAAATGAATATCAACAGAACTGGGCGCTCGAAGACAAGCACCAGAAATTGACAGGCTGAAGTGGGGTTCTTCAGAGTGACCTTTTCTATTCTTCTTTGGAGGTTCTGCCCCACCTTGTCAATCCTAAAGCTCAAAACACACACACACACACACACACACACACACACACACACACACACACATCCATCCTGTGAATAGTTCAGCCTCAGCAAAATACAAGTACTGATGCCGTGTGAATGAGAGGTGTTTAGCCATGCTGACCATGTGTGAACAGATCACACGGCCTACTGTGAGATCAGCAAGTGGTCAGCCACACTCCTCTCTCTCTGGTGGCCCAGCACTGACCACGTGGCTCAGAGTCAGTCCACATCCAAAGTCAGGCATCGGGCCATACTCTTGTGCTATAGTGAGAACCTTGGGTCTGTTCTGAGGAACCCAAAGGACTCTGGGGACCCAGTGGATCAGCTGGCCCTACCATATGACTTCCAACGTATTCACCCATGGTCCCTGCTTCAGGGACAGCTCTTGCAGTGACAGACTAAGAATCATCCTACAATCACAATGAGTTCTACCACCAGGGGTGCTTTCTTCTCTGACACCCCTGGCTGTTGTGGAACAGGCCCTGGGCAGGCAGCTTTGGCACTGCTTTGGCTTATAGGAGGCAGTATATCCCGGACTGGGTGTGATCACATGTTGGGGGAGGGAGGAGGCAAATGTTGGCAAGCCATGCTTAAGTGTGGAGGGTGCTCAGATCTATGTGGGTATCCAGGCTTTTCAGGATAGAACTCCAGTGCCTTCCTGTGTGCCCAACCTTGTTCCCTTACTTCAGAAGAAAATTATTTCATTGCTAAGTATATAGAAAGCCTTGGAAAATACAAGCCAATCTGCACTTTAAAGATGTTTGTGGAACCCTTTACTTTTGTGAAGAGCTTAATCTAGAAGTTTATGACTTTTCCTAGAATAAACAGAGCCACCCTGCAGGTTTAGTGGGAGTCAGAGTATGACATGATCCAGGAGGACCTGGACCAGAAGCTCCAGTGACTTGCTTGTTTGGTAGATTTGTCAACAGCAAAAGGTTCCTGCCAGCTGGCTCTCAGAGATGTGTTTGCATCTGTGAATTGGCTTATCAGTGAACTGCTAGTCCCTAAATTGATTTAGGGCAAATTAATCTTTGATTAATTGACCCTATGTCCAGTCTTCCACTTGAGATTTTTAATTAAACTTTTAATTTTGGGACCGTTGTGGATTCACATGGAGCTGCAAGACACAATGCAGGTGTTTTTGGTACCCTTCCCTTGGCCTGTCAGGGCTAACTGGTTACAAACCACAGAGCAGTTTATATTAGGAGACCCCTTGGAATGCAGTCCAGACTCAGGATGTCCACCCTCCAGGATGCCCTGTCTCTCCAGAGCCCACTATCTTTGTTAGGGTTTCCATTGCTATGACAAAACACTATGACCAAAAAGCGACTTGTGGAGAAAATAATTTATTTTACCTTACACTTCTGTATCACAGTCCATCATTGAAGGAAGTCAGAGAAGGAAGCTTGAGATGGAAATGGGTTAGTGAGCTATGGCTCTGAACCTCCCAAAGGATGCAGGGAACACCATTGAATCTCTGGGCCAAGGTGATAAGGTTTACAGATTGTTTAAAAGATGTTCTTGACAGCAAGTAGAACCACTTGGATATAGGAAGTTCTGGGGTGTCAATGTAGGCCTTGTCTAGTCTGGGAAGGAGGGACCAGTGGAGGGAAAAGAGAGTTGAGCCTTGTAAGACTGTGGTATTCAGCGAAAGGGAGTAGCCAAGCCTGAGCAAGGCAGCTTCAAGACCATGGGGTACAGAAGTAACAGCAGACCACTCCCTAAAAGCCAATCTGAAAATGAGACCTGGAATTGTAATAAAGAACATAGCTTTAGGTATGCATTCCTGAGAGATATGGGCGGTGGCGATCTGATGTCTCAGAGAAGTCACAACACAAAAGAGACTTCCAGCTGGAAAGTCAGAACACTTGACTTTTGCAATAGTTCAGAACCTTGTTGGAAAGAGATTCATGGCCAGACCCTGTATCTACTTGTCTGTCTGCTAGGGAATCCAAATGTTTGCACAGAGATTTCTTGTCTCTAGCTGTGTTTGTTGTGTTTATCTGGCAATGACAGGGGTAGGGAGGTAGGGAAGATGGATTGGAAGGCATCTGGCCAATAATAAAGACAATTTGCAAGACATGATGAGAATCGTGTAGCTCAGGCCTCGGACCTGAGCGCTTCAGATGTATGACTTCATGTCCGGTTGCATAGTTTCATAGATACATCATGATCCTAGAGAGATTATTGACAAAACGTCTCTCATATACTGACAGGAAAAAGTCCCAAGAAACAAAAGAATGCACACACTTGTACGCCTGGAGGGCTCTGACATCTGGGCTGGCACACGCCGTCCTTCCCAGGTGTCGTCGCGCTGACAGTGACTGGAAGGACACTTGCTGCTTTCAGAGCCTCAGCCTCACTTCCTGCATCGCATTTGCTCCCTCTGTCTCTGGAGAGTGCGAATGGGCCGCTCACATTCTACAAAGTGAACAATAGTTTCTCACATCAGCCTTGGTCGCGTGCTGTTCTCCTCCCATCTTCCGATAATAGTAGAAATCATTCCTGAAAAGTGGTTCAGTTACCATGTGTCAAACTATTTCACAAGGCAGCTGAAAAACATAAAGACCCCGGGGAAATGCAGTCCACGCTGGTGAAGAAGATGCAGAAACACAAGGACATAGAAAGTCTTCATAAGTGGCAGATGGAATGCAGGTGACAGAGCTGTGGATGTTCCCTTGTGTCCGTTAAATCCCTCGGTGGTCACACAAGGAGGGAGGAGGAATAGAGAAGAGTCAGAGATTTCATTCAGGATTGTTTGTCTATCATACTGGACCCTGGAAATAGGGGCCTTGCCATGGGAGACCAGAGAGGACAGAAAACATTGGGCCCTGGGGTTGTGATTTCACCTATTAAGACTTACTTTTCTTCCTTATTTGAATGATCCACCTGCCTAGCCCACAGAAATATGTATATCATTTCAAAACTGTGGGCATCTCCCCCTACCTTCATGTAATTAAGCTGTTGAGTGTAGCTGGCAAGGCCGTGAACACTGTTCTTGATTGACTTACAAAAGCAATAAGGATATGGGTTTAGATACAAACATGGAACTATAGATTGTAGAAGCCACACATCAGAGAGACCAAGGGGAGAGATTAGGGATGAAGACCCAAGCAAACTACAGATATCCCAGGTCCTCCACTTTCTTGTTGGTGGTGCAATGGCGGGGATAATGAGTTCCTTCCATTTCAGTGATTCTCTGAGAAGAAACGGATGTCAGTGGCAAAGAGGTTCATAGAAAAAGAAATTGCTTATGTGGGGCTACTACTAAAATGGAATAAAAACTGCAAAATGGCTACTATAAGGGCAAAGGTGCAAGGGTGTATACCAGACTAGAAGGGCAGGAACTGAATTCAAGGGGAATAAAGGCATTCTCAACTCAAAGGGGCAGCAGAAGTGCCTTCTGTGACTTTCTGAACCCTGATGGGAGCCCTAAGCACCAAAATGTAGGTGGCTTTGTGGTGTCAGGGAACTTGGGGCTGCTTGGCTTTTTGCTGCGCTAGGAAATTCGCTGCCCCATGTAGGATAGGAAATGACTTGGCAGCCAACCTGGGCCAGAGACAATACATAGATGAAGAGGTCACAGGCCACTGCATGTGATATCTCACAAGATCAAATTATGGCACCTGACTACATAACAAGCCAAGAATAATGCATCTGATGATGCTGCAAGACTAGGCTGCCATGGACCGATGTCACAAATCCAAATTTTTGCATCTACCTACGTCACAAGTCTAAGCTATTGCATCTGTTTATGTCATATAGCCCAGGCTTTATCACAAACCTGGCTATGGCATCTGCCTCAAGCCAAGGCTGTGTCTTCAGTCTATATGATTGGCCTGCCTATCCCATCAGGCTATTGTATCTACCAAGACATAATCCCAGATGATGCAATGGTTGACATAATAAACTCAAGCTATGGCATCTGCCTGTGTCACCATCCCAGCCTGTCACATCTGTCAAGTCATAGGCCTGGGTTAATGTATCTGCCATGCCACAAGCCCAGCTTAAGATATATGCCATGTCACAAGTCCAGATCAATGCGTCTATCTATGTCAGAAGCCCAGACTATGGCATCTGTCTATGTCATAAGCTCAGAGTGTGGCATCTGCTTATGTTACAGGCCCAGGCTATTGCATTTGTCTATGTCCAAGACCAAGCTATATCATCTGAGAAGAAATAAATCTAGTCTACTGCTGCAGGCTATGTCATAATCCTGTATTATTGCATCTGTCTATGTCACAAGCCCAGGCTAGGATACCTGTCTAAGTCACAAGCCTGAGTTTGGCATCTCTTATGTCAGAAGTGCAGACTATGGTTTCTGCCTTTCTCAGGAACCCAGAATTTTTTTCTGCCACATCACAGTCCAGTCTAATATACCTGTTTATGTCAAAATCACACAATCTTCCTATCTCACAAACTGGAACGTGTCACAAACAGTCTCCTGCATCAGCCTCAGTCATAAACCAGGCTGAGGCATCTGCCAGCATCACAAGCCCAGGCCAATGTATCTGCCTATTTTATAAAGTATGGCTAATGTACCTGCACACATCAGCAGCCTTGTTAAGCCTCAGTGACTCAGGCACTCAGAAGGTGGTGAAGACTCCTATTGACCACCACAGTAGCATGCTGTCTTCTAGTTTTTCAGAAGTACACATTTAAAAGAGCTTCCTTCATGTATGCAGGAACCCATTACCAAATGTGACCTCTGTTCTAATTGTTCATATCTTATCATGTGATTGGAGTTTTTAAAAAAATGTTGTGGGATTTACCTCTGTATGTTGTGAATACCATTGGTGAATAAAGAAACTGTCTTGACCCCTTGATAGGGAAGAACTTATATAGGCAGGGAAAACTAAACTGAATGCTGGGTAAAAGGAGGCAGAGTCAGGGAGAAGCCATGGAGCTACTGCTGGAGACAGATTCAGGAAATTTACCCGGTAAACCACAGCCATGCGGCGATACACAGATTAATAGAAATGGGTTAAATTAAGATATAAGAAGCCAATAAGAAGCTAGAGCTAATGGTCAAACAGTGATTTAGATAATATAGTTTATGTGTGATTATTTTGGTTTTGAGTGGCTGAGCAGCTGGAAACAAGGTTCCTTCCTCCAACAAATTGGCACCAAAGTGGTCAATAAAATACACCTAAAAATTGGAGAGAACTTGAAAAGGAATTCTAGATACAAAAATACAGAGTTTAACGTAGCTTCTTGCTGTTTGCTGGCAGCATACTGCAGCTCCTTTAAGAGAGGTTTTCCTGATTCAGTGGTAGCAGAAAAAAAAAAGCTACGTCATTTTGACATGCTGGCTTTCTGGGCCATACTACCAGTGCAAACTCTGACTCTTTCTGGAGGTCTGGCTATGGAGCACTTATATAGGATTTGTGGGCAGAGTGCTACAGCTGCTTAATGGCTCAACACAGACCCGCTGCAGACTTGGAACTGGGGCGGTGTGCACAGCTTGCAGAGGTGGTGAAGGGACTTCCACCATGTTGAACTATGTGCAGAAAGCAGGCAGGACTGTATATACACTAGGGATGCCAGAGCTTAAGTTCATAAGAAGTGCTTAGCATTTTAACAAGGACATCTGGTCAGAAAAGAATTACAGATACACAATAGAACAGATTCAGACATAAAAGAACTCTAAACTAGTCACAGTGTTTAAAAATGTACATAGGCTTGGAAGAGAGAAGAATAAGTGTAAAGAGACAGTAAATGTAATATAAAAGAGTACAGACAACCTCAGATTAAAGGAGTAAAAGGAATAAAATAATACTAAAAAGTAATAGAGTAAAAATAAGTCATGTAAAGATGGAATATACACAAAGAGTCTGAATTATGTATATTATTGTGTTTTCTTTGAATTATTTGACTATGAAGGAGCTTAGTAACCAACATATATATGATAAAGGTATCTTGACTTCAGAATTCGGGTCTAAGAATATTTTACTTTGGAAAAGAGGTTCTTCTTTTGTTCCACAGAAGATGAGAACCTGTGTATTTCTTCCAAATTAATGTAGTGTCATGGATCCCCTGAAAGGTTGCCTTGAACACCCCTCAAAAAGTTACTTCACCCAATAAACAGCACAAAGAAGTTTGGAGAAAACTACATCTGTATTCCAAGTATTGTTTATAAATATTTGTTTACATATAAAGGGGAATATGCTATAGAGATTTGCTTTGGTATGGATCTTGATCTATTGATGCAAATTTAAGGTCAATCTTGTTATATGTTTATTTCTGCTCTTGATTAAGGCATTGTGATTGTGTAGTTCATTTAAAAATGTAATGTATAATTAAGAAATATAGGTTAATAGATCGTCATCTATAACAGTCAAACTTGTAGTCATGTTAGTCAGGTTTTTCTTAGTTATGTTAATAGATTAAGTAGATATAAATATTGTAACTGTAATTCTTTCTTGATACCTGTTTTGTTATATGTAGTTTTAATATGTTAAAGTTAAAACCTTCTTTTTTATTTAAACAGAAAAGGGAAGGTGATATGGGATTTCCCTCTGTGAATGAATTTTCCTGCTGTGAATACCACTGGTGAATAAAGAAACTGTCTTGGCCTGTTGATAGGGCAGAACTTAGATAGGCAGAGAAAACTAAACTGAATGCTGGGAAAAAGGAGTCAGAGTCAGGCAGAAGCCATGGAGCTGTCACCAAAGACAGATGCCAGAAATTTACCTGGTAAGCCTCAGACATGTGGCAATACACAGATTAATAGAAATGGGTTAAATTAAAATATAAGAGTTAACCAATAAGAAGCTAGAGCTAATGGACCAAGCAGTCATTTAAATAACATAGTTTCTGTGTGATTACTCTGGGTCTGAGTGGCTGAGCAGCCAGGAACTAACAAGGGGCCTCCTTCTACAAAAAATAATGTTTTAGATTTATTTTTTGAAAATTTCAGAAGTTTATGTTGTGTATTTTGATTTTACTTACTCACATTAACTGCTTCCAACTTCCTCACAATCTATCCCAAACCATCTCCTAATCTTTTTTATCATTATTATTACTATTATTATTATACCATTATTATTATTCCCCTGATTCTAATCAGTGCTCTCCATATATGTGTGACTGTAGAGCCATACACCAGGGCATTTGCAACTACCTATTGCCACTTCCCCAAATAAGGATGCTCTATTTTCCATTCAGCCACTATCAGTTGTCAAAGCTACCCTGTCATGGACTAGGTCTCAGGATCCTTTTTCCCTCCAAGTTGTATTTTTTTAATGGGAAGCTGTAGAGACAATTCCTTTAAATCTGCAAGAAATGTACATAACTCTGTGTTTTTTAGAGAAGTAAGAAAATGAGTATTCTCCTAATTTCTTTCAGAAAATAAACAAAACTTTAAATGCAAAATTCTGAAAATCTTACAAATGAGCCCACAGTCCAGGTTCATTCATAGCAAAACATAGAAGTAAGTTAAAGTATGCTGTGGAAGTTTTCCTTACTTCTCCCCGCCCTGTCCTCTCTTTCACTAGACTGACTATCTTTCTTTCTCTCCTTCCTTCATTCCTTCCTCCCTTTCTTCCTCCTCTCCATTTCCTTAACCCCAGACTTCTCATATCCCAGAGTTAAAATGTCAGGATACAAACTAACATGGGAAATATTTCACACTACAGCACAGAGTTCTTTAGGACAATTGTTCTTTGGAGACATGTACAGCAGTGTCCAAAGAGGTTGTGTCTTATTGCATGTTCCATTATGGGGTCAAACCCCACAGCCAGCTCTGGTGACATGCTTGATCATTTGATTTCAAGATGATCTATTCTAGACCCAACCTAAGCTTTGGGAATTTGAATGGATGTTGGTTTTTTTGTTCAAACAAGAGAGTAGACAAGAGTATGTTTAAAACATACTCCATCATGGCTCTTTAGTTCCACTCAGGCGTGTTTTAGGTTGAGAGATAGTTGTGAAATAAAGCATCAGTTATTCACCGCTTCTTATTTTAAAGATTTACTTATTTTATTCATATTGGTGTATAGCATGAAAAATAAAAATTCAGAGACAAAATTGGGGTTCAACCTAAAGGTCAGAAAAGCAAAACAGACAGCCACTGGCTCTTCTACCTCAGCCTGAAATGGTGATCCTGCCTCCAGGAATCTCAGAATGAGACTGTGTCTGAGAGCTGTCTCCTCCCATCTTATATTCCTCTCTAGTGCTGAGATTAAAGGCATGCACCACCTGATTTTTATGTCAAATTAGTGCGGCCACTGGGATTAAGGGTGTATGTCACCACTGCCCAGTCTGTAAGGCTGACCAGTGGTGCTGTTTTACTCTCTGATCTTCAGGCAAGCTTTACTTAATAAAATACAAATGAAATGTTGCCAAATTGGTGATTTTGCATGCTTGCCTGTCTGTGCAGTGTCCAAGGAGTCTGTAAGAAGGAATCAGAGTCCCTTGACTGGAGTTACAGATGTTGCCATGTGGGTGCTAGAAACTAAATCTGACTCTTCTGGAAGAGACAACAGTGTTCTTCCCCACAGTCTTCTCTCCAGCAGACTAATGGTTTCTTAAAAAATGTTTGACATTGACTTTCTTGATTTCCCACTAAAATTCCCAATCATCCATTTACAGTTTGCTGCAAAATGATCTCTGATCCTGAAATAACAATCCCATGTTATTATGATAGAGAATGTGTTTATGAACATGTGAGGTGAAGTGTCTCCAGTTTATTCCACATTGCTGAGGAAAAGGAATTTCTCTTCAGTGCATCAGTACATTCTCTGCTTGTTTCAAACATCCCTAGGATGAAGGGGCACAGAGCAGGACTTTCCCAGAGTGCAGTCATCTCATTTAGTTGTCTTAGGTTGCACAGGTCTGCCCCAGTATCCGTGCAGATGCAGGCTTAGGGACTTCAGCTGCAGACCTATGTTTGTGTTTCCCTCTCTCATTCGATTTATGAGGATGAATTATGCAGATAGGTGAGTGATTTTCTCTTTCCTCGGAAATTGGATATTCCTGTATCACAGTGCTCAATGAAATGTTCTGAGGGAAGCCTCCGTATTAGATTTCACATTTAGTACACATGCTGGCACAATGAAATGGATGGATTCAACCCATATTAATCGTTGGTGTTATAATCTTAAAATTATACAATAAGCATACATTTTAGGAGACAAAGAAGGCAGTTCTGTTGAAGGCAGAACAGTATTTGTGCAGTTCTTCAGTGCCTGGGAGATGATTCTGATGAGCTAGTATCCTACCTAAGAACTTGCTTACTCCGTTGTATGCAATATAGTCAGTGGGTGAAGTTACTGTGGTCTCTACTTTGTGGATAAAGAACCTGAAGCTCAGAGAGGCTGAGAGCTTTGTCTTGGTCTAGGAAGTTGAGACTACAACACAGGAAGAGATTTTCCCAGACGCATCTCCTGAATGCTCAGTTTGAAACTGTGCCAGCATCTGGTAGTAGAGTGAATACATTAGGTATGCCTTGGGGAGCCACATCTATCAGTGACAACAGTGCCCAAGAATACTGGTGGTGACCTTTGCATTGAGGCTTGGTGCAAGAATTTTCAGGGCCTCTCCTTGAGAGTTTTCCAATTTTTTGTTGTGTGTATATATATTTTTGTGTATGTATGTTTAAATGTTGGTATGTGTATGTGTAAACGCATGTGAGTGAGTGTGTTTGTGTGTGTGTGTGTGTGTGTGTGTGTGTGTGTGTGTAGACTAGGGGCTGACATTGAGTGTCTTCCCTCATTGCTGTCCTTTTCTTTTTAAGGCAGGGTCAATAAACAAGCCTGGAGCTCATGAATTACATTCTCTTGATTAGCCAATGAGTTTCATGAGTGTGCCCATCTCCTCCTCATCGGTACTTAGATTACAGGCGCAAGATGCCACATCAGGCTTCTTACATGGGTGTTTATGATCTGAGCTCAGGCCTTTGAATATTTAACCAACTGATCCATTTCCTCATCCCTGTATGTTTCTGATATAAATGTTGTGAGAATTTGTAATACTTCTGTGATCTACTGATTTTGAAATATAGGGTTTTCCAGAAGAGGGGCATATGGCGAGAAAGCAGAATGTCATTGTATGTGCTAATGGGCAGAATTACAGATGAAAACGCTTTTCACATGGTTAATCATAAACCACCAACATTCACATGGGAACATGCCATTACAGATGTGAGGACGTGGGCTGTGAGAGCAGTCAGTCTGCGTCCTTCATACTATCTTGCCTTGCTCTGTGGAGGTGATCATTCACCTCAACAGGGACAGCTCAGTCACATTGTAATCCTGCTCCACTCGGCCTGGCTTGTTTTCTTCATCGTTGGTTGGTTGGTGCTCTACACAGTGAGCCTGTGACCTTCTCTGCCAGATGATTGGCATGTGTGACTGTGGGAGTTTTACTGGCTTCATAATTATTCTATGTGTGGTGTCATCTTAGTTTATGTCTTTGTATATACTTATTTTATGTTCTTTAAAAGGCAATAAAGCTAAATTGTGTATGGTTGCCCATAGTAGAGACGGTCTTAGGGAAGAATAAAGAGCTCATTGTTTTGGCTTGCTCCCCGAAAGGATGCCACATGCCCGCCCACTCTGCCAGCTTCGGTAAGAACTAACATGAGCAGAGCTGTGTCTACCTTCTCACAGCAAGAAGTCCAGCATTCAAGGGAGAGGCTACATAATCAATTCTTGTAGATATGGTGAAGGGAGAGCAGGTCACTAGGAGGTAGAGATTTGGAGAAAACTCAGGAGAGACCATCTTCTGATTCTAATATTGTGATGATTTATCTTGTCAACTTGATAGGGATCTAATGTCAGTTGAGAGACAGGCCCACAGAGTGTCTATGAAGGCCGTTCCAGGAAGGTTTAAGTGAGAAAGGAAGAGCTAGCTTGAATGTAGGGCACCATCCATGACCTGGACTCCTAGACTGAATAGAAGGGAGAAAGCAAGCTAAGCGCTAGCATTCCTTGCTCTCCGCTTCCTGTCTCAGGACATGGTGTGACCTGCTGCCTCACACTCCCATTGTCTTGCCTTCCCTGCCGTGGTAAATTGGGAGTCAAGTAACAATCCTTAAGCTGATTTTTCTCGGTTTTGTCTCACAGCAAGAAATCAAGTGACTCATGCTGATATGCAAGATGATTTTACAGTGACGGTAATGAAGACGAATTTGATAGAAGCCCAAATGTTCTGAGAAACAGAAATGAAGAAAACAGTTCCGACAAAGTGAAGAAGATAAAGTCCAAAAACAAAGGTGGAGTGGGGGAGCTTGTGGCGAGGAAACAACCAGAGTGGAGGTAAGGCTTGAGAATCCTTCCGGTAACTAACAGAAAACAGCAGGGTAGAAATAGCTGGGATCTTGATGTGTGTTGGAACCAAGCAGCTGAGCAGTGTGTGCGTGCATGTGTGCATGTGTGCGTGTGTGCGTGTGTGTGTGTGTGTGTGTGTGTGTGTGTGTCAGGGGGTGGGGTGACAGATTAAGTTGTCCTCTAGGTGGGAGTAACAACACAGTGCTTTGGAAAGAAACCCAAAACAGCCAGCAGACAGAGCGAGGTAACAGGTAGACAGGCAGGAGTCTTTGATTTATGCCTCCAGTGTGCCACCATGCTGTGCCCAGGGATGCTGCCCTCCATTTCTGAGCTGCTCCCTCCTTGACAACATGGAGTTTGATCATCTTGATAACTTGCTGACCCCAGTGTGCTGCTTTTTCCAAACTGCTTCTCATTTTTCTGTAAGAGTCTTACTCATGTTGGGATGCTTTC
The DNA here is from genome assembly GCF_982192425.1 of Myodes glareolus. Classification (NCBI taxonomy): domain Eukaryota; kingdom Metazoa; phylum Chordata; class Mammalia; order Rodentia; family Cricetidae; genus Myodes; species Myodes glareolus. Next base: position 7,708,272 of record NC_142038.1, on the reverse strand, counting down.
TTAAATGCAAACACATATTTTTAGTTTTATTTAATGCTGTAGATTTGTGCAATTACCCTATTAGAAAATTTCAACAGATTGGCATAGAGGCGTTTCATTTTCAAATTTACATAAGACTCAGAAGGAAGTCAACATGAGAACTGCTCACCCCTATAATCTCAGCACTCAGAAGGCTGAGACAAGAGGGTTGCCATGAGTTCAAGGATAGCAAAGGACTCACCGTAAGACATCGCATCAGCAATTCCCCACAAATAATAGTAAATAAATAGAACGTAGAAGAAAACCATGGATGATGTTAAATGGCCAGTGCAACATCTGATCTGTGTGATTTCTTCTCTGACACTTTTCTTGCAAACACTGAGTTTTCATAGCTAGGAGGCTCTGCATCTGCCATCTGTGCCTCTGGAGACTGGTGGCTGTCCTCTGCTGGGACTATTGATGTGGAAGATTTCTAAAGAGGAGCCTCGTCTCCAGATGTTGCCTCAACCCTCAGTGACAGAGGGCCTCCTGGGATCAGTCATACAGGGACCCCTCCCCTGCTTATGAAGCCTTCTGTCCTGGCTCACCCACGCTATGCAAGCCTGGAAGGAATGTCTGGAGAGTTCTCACATGATGGGGAGAGCCTACAGGAAATGAAGGCAGAGGCCTATAGATGGAAATGGGAAAATGGCTGCCACGGGTGGGTGACGACAAGGGAAACAGGAGTCTGTCCAAGAAGCCAGTGAGCGGAGTATTGCCAGACCACGCTTGGGTGAGCCAGTGTGGAGTCTGCGCTGGAAGGAAAGATTTCTGTCCGGCGAGAGCCGCACTTTTCTACTAACAGCTAGCAAAACATTTGGCTTTCTCTTTTGTACCCAGCCTAGAAGAATTTCTAAATTCCCTACAAAATGTCCTTATGAGAGAGAATTTAATGGTCTAATAGAGCACGAAAGGAGCTTCTCCCACTTACAGGTACCACTGCCGGCATCAAGCTCCAGGCTCCATTACTCGTTTTTTCAGCTCAGACTGTTGACAGTATTTCTCACGGTACTTGACACACACGCACATGCTTTCCTCCATTGTTATTGATGTCCTTCTGTGTGTGCTCAGGGTACACTCATACATTCATGTGCATGTAGAGGAAAGAGGCTGATACTGTCTGTCTTCTTCGACTCCACCTCCACTTTATTTTTTAAACCAGGTCTCTCACTGAACCCGGTATTCTTCTCTTTGGCTAGATGAACAGCAAGCTCAAAAGATGCCCCCATGTCAGCCTACCTCCCCAGTCCTGGGACTATAGGCACATATTCCTGTGCCTGGCATTTTGACTGGGGTTCAAGGTATTAAACTCATTATGACATAGGGCAAATGCTGGCATGGCAGACACTTTACCTGCCGAGCCATCTCCTAATTCCCCCAAGCCTTTAGTGTTTTAAAACATCTCCAACAGAGCTCATCACACAATGGTATTTTAAGCTGTAGGTAAAGTGTCTTTTCCGGCAGGAGTCTAGTGGTGGGAAAGGGTGGCCATGTCCTCTGTGGTCTTGGGGAGGAATTCTATTGTCACAGCCTTTGAAAGACACCCGATCACCTGATCACTGTGAGACTAAACAGGCTCCTAGGCAATCAAAGTCAATTAAGATGATTGATCTGTGCAACAAGGAAGTACCTAAACATCAAGAACAACTTGACTTGGGCTTAAGTTTAGATTTTGCGAATGTGAGTGGACCAATAGGAACGCTACTGCAAAAATCAAACAGGAGGAGTCAGTCAGCCCCAGGACGTCTGTGGCATCCACTGCTAAGCAGCACAAGCGATCGGGACAGCAAGGAAATGAAATTGACGGGTCTTAACAACAGAATCGAAGCCTGGATAGGACAACAAATCAAAGTCCAATGCCGACTGAAACTCCATACCTCAGACACCAAGGACCTTTGTCACTGGGGGACAGAAAACAACAACAGCAAAGAAGCCAGTCTCCACCTCAGAACGTCATCTTCCCGCAGTAGACTGTTGTGTTTTCGTCAGGTTATCACACACGTCAGGGAAACAATTCTTTGAAGCTGAAGCTGTGTGATAGTGCGTGGACAACAGTCAAGACCAGAGGTTTCATACTGGTGGTGAGCCAAGCTGAGATGTGTCCACCCTCCTTGCGCCTTGAGTAAGGAAGCTTTTGTAGTTCCTCACTTACCTTTAAGGAATAGGGAAGATAAAGAGCTTGCCTTTTCCCATTCCTTCCATTCTACCTTAGAGGTATGACGTGTGTGTGTGTGTGTGTGTGTGTGTGTGTGTGTGTGTGTGTGCATGTATGCTTCCTGCAAGTATCTAAGTGTGCTCCAGAAGCTAATATCCATTGACGTATCTTTCTCAATTGTTCTCCACTATTCTTTGAGACACGGCAGTTCAAGAATCCTAGTACTTGCTCGTGCAGCTAGACTGGCTGGCTAGTGAATCTCAGAGATGTGCCTGCACACCTAGCCTCAGCACTGAGGTTACACCCACTGCAGGATCCAAACTTATGTCTTTCTGCTTGAGCAGCAAGTGTGTTACCCACTGAGTTATCTCCCAGCCCCCATGATGCTTATGCTTCTATTTTCCCAAGCTTATCGAGAGTTGGCGTCAATCCCCAATGAGATTGGACTTGGACTTCTGTGTGAAGCACTGTGAGTGGAGCCTGTGTTTTCCTCGATGCATGTACTGGGGTAGAGAAAGAAGAGAACTGGGAGAGCCTTACTAAACAAAATGGACAGGGCTCTTGGACTGAGATATATAAGTCCCACTGAGATTGCAACCCTAGCAGAAGGAATAGACCCACAGCACAGGGTGCTCTGGAGAAGCTGAGGCAAGTGTCTGCCATCTTCTCAGGCCTCAGGTAGATAGGATGCCAGGACGTCAGTCATAGAGCATATCTGAGGGGCTTGGGAAGAGTCAGGGATGAGAGACCCAAGCAATGTGGGAAAGAACCTGCCTCTTTCAGCAGAGCCATGGAATTAGGTTGTGAGGTAAGTTTCATGCAATACAGTCTCCAGTATGATTCCCGGTGATAGTGAACGGGGAGCTGCATGGTTCTAGATTTTTATCCAATAGGAATGCTGCTTAGGAGGAGCAGAGAAAAAGAAGCAGAGCAGGTGTAGGTGCAGGAAAGCACTCAGTAGTGAATGTGAGTTCCTTCCCAAGGAACGGCTCCAGGCTACCTGGACACAGGGCTGTCTCCAGGCCTGGATACTGGAGGGACTTCTCCAGGGTGGCAGGTACTTAGGCCAGTCCCTCACTCTGCTTCCCTCCTTTTCCCTCTTTGCCTCATTCCTCTTCTTTCCTTTCTTCTCATTGTTCACATACAATTCTGACACGGCATCTCTTCCTAACACAAAACCTGGGAGCAGAGGGCTTTCCTTCTACAACATCTCCACGGCATCAGGGGATCTTGACCTGGACACATCATATGTGAAGCCTCGCTCATCTGCACGGTGTAGATTCAGAGTAGAAACCAACACCAGCATGTGAGGGACAGATGATCAGATGTGTGATCCAAGCACCGTTTTTACCCAATAGATCCTCTGCCATGCTGATTCATTCAGAGTACTGTTCACTGTTCTCAAACACACCGTTGTGTCATTTCTTTATAGAGAACATTTTTGACAGTGATGTTTCAGGACCAGGATAAGAGAATATCCAACAAGATTCTTATGAAGCTGCATTTTCTTCTTTGAATAATAAAATCATGGTACCTTTGCCACCGTCCCATGCTCTTTATCCGTGGGCACCAACCATTCACATATATTTTTGGACTAGTATAGTCTCGTGGAAGTGGCCGGAAGTAAAATGACTCAAGAAATATTATCCTGGTTTATAAAAGAATAAAACCACTTGGAGACAGGGCAGGCTATCAGTGGGCTTGGAGGAAGGAGGTTGGTTTGGGGACATCGAATTCTGGTCTCAGGTACTGGTTATTGCCAAATTTTCCACTCTTGACCCTGCATGATGCTCTAGCAGGTCCACTCTCTGGAGACTCAGGAGGGCTGTGCTGAAAGTCCTTCATTACTCAAAGCCTCTTCATTAGGGGCTGAAGCTCGGAAGCACCAGGGCTGCTGGGTTGTACTGTTGCACGGGCTGCAAGATGCAAACCCATCCCTGATCCGATGAATCCAGAGAGTTCAAAAAGGTCAAATGTTTAATTGAAATGGAATATTTAAGCTAAATTGCTCATGCACTACTTCAATATTATTGAAGTCCTAATAAATACATTAAAAGACGGTTAGCAAAAGTGCTTCCTGCTGAAGAACAATCCCGTGAAGGGCGTCATTAGCCCACTCTGTAATATACGGGGAATGTTGTTTCAACCTAATTAAACGCCGTGCATTTTTGATGGCACTTAACAATATGTGGTTAATTACTATATGCAGGGTTTTTTCTATAGCATTAATTATGATGAACTCATTGGCTTTTGGAAAGATGAGGATGCAGTGATTGGGGGGGTACATACAGTGCATTCCATGGTTTGTTCAAACGAAAATTTTAATGAATAAACTTCAGAGCTTTCTATGAGAATTGAAGAGGTTTTTTTCTCCAAATATGTTCTAAAACTGAGTGAGAAAATGCCAATTATGGAAGAATTGTGGTAGGTTAGTTATCTTTACAGAACTGGCATAAAAACTGTGGTTGTGTAAATCATTGTTGGAAATCCAAGGGTGACTTGATTCGGGGGCTAGGTTGCTAGGAGGAGTTTCTGACCCTCAAAATGAGGCTCTGAAAAGTCCCTATTATTTTAAGCAGGCGCAAATGAAGGAAAGTCAAACATGGGCAGGGGAGTATGGACTTTATGCCCGGCATGTAGCAATCTGGCAGTCACTGGGTCCTGTGTCTAACTGATCTGGACCCTCCCTCTGTCCCTTACTTTCTCTGGGAAGGTCTGCCAGCCTCTCCCTGTTTGTGTTTCCAGCTTTCATAAGGGGGTTAATTGCATGACTGACTTCTGAGAGGGTGACATAGAGTCTACATGGTAAAGTTCTTGGCAAATTGTGGACAGAGGGGTTTTCAGGAACCCCATATGGTCACTTGGACACTACCAGGGCCCCATGCAGGCCTGTAGCTCACTTTTCTGGCACCTCACTGCTGGGAGCACAGTATAGCCCCTGTGCCCGCCTTTCAGAGTCCCTTGCCTCAGGAGGTCTGTGTAGCATTTGCACCCTGCTGCCCTCAAATTGCCAGCGGGAAGAACTCCCCCTAGGGTTCCATGATGCTGTACAAGTTCTGTTGCTGCATGTGCTGCTGTTTTCATTTCCGGTGATGTTCCCACGCTGAGGGAAGGAGGTAGACCCTCCATGCACCAGCTGCCCAGTGGTGCATGGGCATGTTGTGAGCTCTTCCTGAGTCTTTCATGTGAGGCAACAGCTCAGGTCAACAGTGATACATGGCTTACCGGGTATCAGTGCCCACTAGCCAGACACTTGGGAAGCTGAGGTTTTAACATAAGTACCAGGATTGGTATTTTATCATGTCTAATAATGAGCTGCTTGTAAAATCCAGGTTACCTATGCATTGCTATAGTAATAGTAATTTATATAATAACTATTGTAATAGTTAACTTAGACCCATCCCCTCTAGTGTTAATTACTGGTGTGAAAACTAATTTAAACTAGTTTATTAGTCTTCCAAAGCACCCAAGCAGAGAAAAAACATCTTTGGCAAATATCAGATGGAACATGAACCCATGAAACACGGACACCTTGTTTTTGTCTGTGTCAGCTGCATAGATGCTGACTGACTGGCCATAAAATGAGTTTTTTCTGAGATACTTGATCATAGGTAAAATGATGATAAGGGCATGACTCTATAGTAGAACCCTATGATGACAGCTAAGAGCACATTTTTCAACATTTTGCAATCTTTGTGTGTGTTATGTGTGTACCTGGGTGTATGTTTGTGTGTGAGAGGGCAGGTGTTTGTGCACATGGATGCCAGTCCTCACTTTGCTCCTTGTCTGAGAAAGGGTCTCTTGTTCACTGCTGCATCCACCAGGTTAGCTGGCTTGTGAGTGTCAGAAGAGTCTCCCGTCTTTGTCTCCCATCTTGTTAATAAAAATGTTGGGCTTGCAGACATGCCCTACCATGTCTCCCCTTGATGTCTGTTCTGGGGAATCTCAACTCAGGTTGCCATGCTGGTAGAGCAAGCATCCCCTACTCCACATCTTTCCAAGCCCTTTCTACTCTATGGGAAAAGTATATCAGTTAACACCATGGAGAGGGGCTACCTGAGATGTTATTAAGATGAAGCTGCAAGCATAGTTGAGGTTTGGGGGACACTCCCCCAGATCTGAGTGCAGTCCAATGGCAGTTTCCTCCATGGGAGAGCACACTATCGCCAATGCTTGCCCTACGTCAGAACAGTGCAGACATTGAACTTGGTGGCTATCATTATGTGTGGGCAAAGAAGAGTTAAACAAAGCTCTCTGATACATAGTTTCCTAAATTTTACCTTTACAAATCGTAGGTGATCTTGTACTACATATTCATTTTGGTTTTCCTTTTATGCTTTAAAATAGTAAATCACAGTTCAATAATTCTTGGTGGACTTGGGGGCTCGCCCTCGTGTGTAAGACTAAGGCAGACAGCATGGGATATTTCCTTTCACACACTGACAATTTTTACTCTGTGCCAGGTGCCAGCGGCCCATAAATATTATAGCTTGTGGCTTCTCAGCAGAAGCACAAGAGCATCATGTAGACGTATGACTTTCTACCAATGGTGACGGCAGGAGATCCCCTGATGACTGCTGCTTATGTCTAGGGTATGGATGAGAGGGACTTAGGTGGCCTTCTTGAATGGCAGGGTAAGCTGTGGATATACATCCTAGCCAGGTCCCCATGAGCAAATGTCCAAGACCACTCCGGGCAGGTATCCCAGGTCTGTTCCCCAGGGAGTGGAATTCTGGTACCCTGTAGCTTGTGCCCAGCCCCAGTCACTTGACCCCCTTGGGAACTCCGAGGCTTATCTGGGGATATCCAGTCCCGTTCTTATTATACTGCTTGCCACAAAGCAGTGGAATACCAAAACCAAAACCAAAACATAGAATCAGACCCAAGA